>NW_027503654.1:0-37730 GCF_021521415.1 Bidens hawaiensis
AATAGAATGGGCACCCACCGTTCTGGGTCGCTCGACGAGCCGGCGCATCATCACGAGCTTCAAAAAAGTCGAGGACATTGTCTTCGATAAATCTAAGCACACCAACAACACCCTCTGATGCTCATAACTTCAACCTCGATAACGAACATGACGCGGTTAATTTAGAAGACGAAAACGAGGTACATGAGTTGGCTCAATCCCGCGGGAGAGAAAGAAAAAAGAATACAAAAAAGGGGAGGGTTCGTCGTCGTCACGATTCAATGTGGAGGACATAAGAAGTCGAACATCTAAACGAGGTGTTCGGTCGTTTCGAAACCCATACCATGGAACTTATCGGTACCATGAAAGAACCAATAAACACCACGAAAAGCTTGTCGTTGTGTTAGAATTGCGGCAAATGAGTAAAGACTACGAATCCCCGACGGTTAGACGAAGATGCCACATTATTGCAACAACGACAAGTTCAAAAAATGCACGAATATTATGGATATTAGTTTTATGTTTTTTTTTATGTATTTTTTTATTTAATTATTAATTTAATGAGTTTTTATTTGTTTAGTTTATTTATAAAAAAATAATAAAAAATGTGTCGTGACAATGAGAAGCTACAACACCATTACACCCTTAAAACAAAAACTAATCATTTGGTGACTGGGCGTCAAGTGTCGCAAGTCCCCCCTTTTTGTAGCCACGCCACTACACATAGCCTCACTACACTTAGTCTTAGGCTATGTGTAGTGGAGGGGCTATAAAATGTGACGTTTTGTGTCATGTGGCGCCCATTCAACAAATGGTGAGTTTTTGTTTTAGGGGTGTAGTGGTCTTATAGCCCAATATATATCACACTCATATTATATTATAATAATAATAATAATAATAATAATAATAATAATAAACCAAACAAATAAACAGGCGACAAAAAGAATTCGTCCCCGTCCCCCGCCCCACCAACTTTCTCACCCCATTTATCGCCTGAGGGCCGATGTTCCTTCCAAAATTCGCCACTTTTTTCCGCCCACTACATATGCCCTTATACCCATATGTTATCTATTTGAGACATGTATGTATCAGTCTGACATCAAGATAACATTTGACACCTATACAACTTGTTCTTTTTTTCTTTGCCCCATCCTTTTTTTTTTTGAAAGGCAAACAAAATTTTTATTAATATACTGACAAGAAGCTAGCACCACCAATAAACCATTACAAGAAAAGCTGGGCTTGACAACATTTTATCGTTTTAAGTGGTGTAATGCTAAAAAGGTTGAATAATTTATTTTTGTCAGGTGTCACACCACTAAATTCTTTTTATTCAACTTTCCCCTACCTCATACTTTAACTTCTTTTTCTTGTCTATGGTTTCGTTTAAAACCATGAAACCATTTAAACTGGTTATTGGTTTGGTTTTACAGACAATTTCTTTGATAAACTTTCAACTAGTCATATGTTACTTCCAACGGACCCGGAAAATACGCTCATTACTCGGAAAATCATATCATTAAGGTTGTGTTTGTTTTTGCTTATAAGGTCTGCAAGGAGCCTATGTCTGCGGGCGCGCAGACATAAGCTCTTGAAAACTGTTTGTTTAAAAAAAAGATCTGAAAATTGATTTTATTGTCTTAAAAAATAAGTTTTTTTCACCATCTTCACACATCTTCACACTTCTTAACATCATACCAAGTACCAACACCTAATGTCCACCACCACCACCACCTTCCGCCGCCACCACCACCACCCACTGTCCGCCTTCCGCCGTCACCACCACCCACCACCACCGTCCACCACCACCACCACCACCACCGACGGCCACAACTACCGTCCACTACCACCACCCACCGTTCGTCGCCACCACCACTATCCACCACCACCCGCCACCAGCCACCACCCACCGTCCGCCACCACCACCATCCACCACCACCACCCGCCACAACCATCCACCACCACCATAGTCCACCACCCACCACCACCCTTTGTCGGCCACCATCACCGTCCACCACCACAACCGTCCATCACCACCACCCACCGTTCACCGCCTACCACAATCGTCTACCACCACCCACTTCCATAGTTCGTACACCATTGCCAATTATTTTAGCAGTTTACAAACGTTAAATGACTTTATCTACTGTAATAGGTAACTAATTTTCAGCTTATGCAGAGGATTTCCAGTTTATAAAACAAACAGTATTATATTTTCAGATTGCAGACCTTCAGACCACATCTTCAATTGCAGTATTAAATCTGATGAAATCAGATTGCAGGCATATTTTGTCTTCAAAACAAAGAGCACCTAACAATAGATCCTCTAATTAGTTTATGCAAATTTATTTTGTTGTCTAAAATCCACATTCGTCCAATCATCTAATCAAACACACAGAAGCTAGAACATGCAAAAATAAATAGGTGGACTTTGGTTACCAAACTTACCTGCACCTTTGTCTTATTGTCTGAACACAAACAACTTGATTGACGGATATCTGAAATCAAGTAATAGATAATACTAATGAAACTTCGTGTAATACCGTGTGTATGAAGTATCTAAATGGTTTACACAAAAAGCATAAGGGCGGAAGATTTGGAGATATTTAAATTTCATTGATCAAGTTGAATAACTTGGTGTCTAAATTATCTTTTCATTAAAATTTATATGAATTAAAAGTCTTCTTTAGCTGTTGTGTTTCTTAGTTTAAATTTCTTGTTGAGTAATGATTTGGTCCATTTGGATGTAATTGGCATGAAGTGAGAAACGTCAATGGTCCAGTTGCATAAAAAAAACGTTCTAGACGAAAGTCGCATAATTGACAAAACCTCACCGACGATTTTGGCACTTTACTCTTTATGTTTAGTTTGTATTATGTTCTCGTTTATTAATAACTAGTTTTTATCCCCCGTATTACGGGGGGTTGTTTTTCAGTATTCGTTTATAATATTATATATTTTTTGAATTTTAATTTTATTTATTGTACAGAAGTTAATAATATACTAAGTATTTGATGAAGAAAGAGTTTCACAAATAAATGAGATTTTATAACTCGGTTTAAAAGTTATTTGAGTTTAGTGAGACCCATTACCAGCTTATTTTTTTACTATAAAATTGTTTTTTAATTATAAATAATATATATATTTTATTATTGTTTTTTAACTATAAAATATATATAAAATATATATATATTTAAGAAAATCAAATATTATTTTTTAGTATATCCCTATTTTATAGGTTTTTCATATCAAATATTTGGTGAGATTAATTTTTTATTTCATTAGATGTTATAACCCGTTTAAGAAATATGTGGTTTGGTGAGACCCATACCCGTGAATTCGGGTCAAATGCTTGAGAAGCCTCCATTTAAAATCAAGCAAATCTGGTGACTCCAAAAAAAGGGGAGCGACCACATCGCGACACGTAGGATTTTTATGTTGTCGTTTATATATATTATTCCCGTATCACGGGGGCTGTTTTACATTATTCATTTTTAATATTTATAATTTTTATGGAGTTTAATTTTATTTATTGTAAAATATTTATAATATACTTAGAGTTTGATGATAAAGGGGTTTTAAAAATAACTAAGATGTTATAACCCGGTTTAAAAGTTATCTTTGTTTGGTGAGAACCAATACCCGTTTATTTTTTTACTATAAAATTATTTCTTAATTATAAATTATATCTTTAAAAAAAAATCATATAATAATTTTTAGTATATCCTATTTTATAGGATTTTCACATCAATAATTTGATGAAAATAATTTTTAATTTAATGAGATGTTATAACCCGTTTAAGAAATATTTGGGTTTGGTAAGACCCATACCCGTGAATTTGGGTCAAATGCATGAGAAGTCTTCATTAAAAATCAAGCAAATCTGGTGACTCTAAAAAAGAGGGGAGCGACCACATCACGACACGTAGGATTTTTATGTTTTCGTTTATATATATTATAGATATACAGAGTCGCATGAGGTTTATGCAAAACGTGTTGAGTTTCTTGCGCAGTTGATCGAAAATTCAATGACACTAAATTTCTCAACAATCTTGAAAACCCCGTTCTAGTTGTGCTTTTATTTATTATTTTTTTTACATGTGTTAATTACATATATGGTCATGTCGTATATTTTAATTATGTTGTTTATTTTAGTTATGTTTTAATTACATGAGGTAATTACACGTATGGTTCATGTTGCTAAGGCAAAGTAACAAGTTTAGGTATTAATTTGAAAATTGCATGTTTGATGTTTTATTTTTGTAAAGTTTAGGGATTAGCATCAACTTCTGTTTAAAATATTTGTAGTCTCTAAATAAAATGAGTTGGATTGAACTCTCGGGCCAATAAAAAAAGTAATGGAAGTGGCAACCATGGTCAACCATAAACAAAAACTTATTGATTATAAATAAAAAAAATTTCATAATGTTACACAAATTAAAAACTAAAATCAAAATCCATAAGAATCAGAATCGTCTGCTCCAAACAATTCTATCGAATATTATAACCTGGTTCGGGCTAATGATTTTGTAAAATAATAAGAAAAACTTGTTCAAACAGCCAAAACCAAACCAAACTATTAAACTATCAAACCAATAACACACAAGGTTTTCATTTCCATCTCTTACTTTATGGTTTCTTTACAGTTTGGCCCGGCCCAATCCGGACCTGACCCGAGTCACCCGATGAACACCACCAAATAGCACTACTATTTCTTACAAAAGTTGCACCATCCTCGCATAAAGATTATTAATAATTGGGCCATATTAATCAATTATTAGAAACGACAAACCTACTCTTTCATTCTTACAGAGAACCATGAGATGGAACCGATTTCCACTCACAAACTATTCATCTCTCACCGCTTTCTCATTTTCGACCTTGCATACCTACAAGAACCACACAACATAAAGAAACAGGACAAAACATATCAAATCCTGCAATAATTATCACAGAAACAGGACAAAACATATCAAATCCTGCAATAATTGTGTCGCATTTCATTTTCAAGTGTTTGTAAGGCTATGTGTAGTGGAGGAGCTACAAAATGGGACGTTTTGTGCCATTTTTGTTTTAGGGGTGCAGTGGTGTTGTAGGCCGATATATATACATACAATATAGCACACACAACACAATATAATAATAATATTCTTCAAAAGTTCTCAGGCGCCAAAAAACAACCCCCCCCCCCCCCATCGCCCCATTTATCGCCTGGGGGCGGTGTTCACCCACAAAATCAGCCAACTTGGTGGGCTTTTGTCGCCCCACTACGGAGACCCTAAGTGACCAAAAGCATCTTTAAGAAAATTCTTTTCCATAAGACCATGTGTAGTGGAGGAGCTACAAAATGAGGCGACTTGCGTCATGTGGCGGCCAGTCAGCAAATGGTGGGTTTTTGTTTTAGGGTGTAATGGTGTTGTGTGTGTATATATATATATCACACACAATATAATAATAATGATAAACATCGGCGACAAATAATCAGCCCCCCCCCCCTATCGCCGCCTAAGGAGGCGGTGTTCACCACAAAAATCGCCCCCATCGCCCTTGGTTGTCGCCCACTACGGATAGCCTAACTATCAACAATAGAGGTAGCCCGCCAAAATAATCATGCAAAAAGGTAAAAATGGATTCAGCCTGTTGAGTTGACCCACAAATTTATTTGCACAACTTTTTTTTTAATTCTAAAAATGATTAGTGTATTATACTTTATTATGCAGTGTAATATTGACATAATATTTTTTTTTACATAAAAAAAGATGATTGTAAACATTTAAATTTTTAATTATTATTCCTGTTAAACATGATAATGTTTAAATGATCTCTGCTAAATTATTTTGGGTTGAATAAACTCATAAACACAAGGTACAAATAACTATAAAACTTACTCTATATGCATGCCTCCGCGATCGATGATGGCAACGTGCTTCCCTGAAGGGTGTTCATGACCTCGGTAGCTTGTTCTACCTCCTGCCAAACAAGACCGAGCAAAATATGTTTAATTTTATGCGAGTTTAGAAACTAGATAGACTATCAGTATATTTAAAATTGGCTTAGATAAAATATTGTTGCAAATTCATATTTAGCACATATTATAGTTTTGAGATGTCAAAAGAAAACATATTTGTGAATTTTAGTCTCTCCATCGGGTGGTCTGTTAATCATTTAGCAAGAAAAAAGGTTTTGGTGAATCTGAAAATCAAATATTAAAGGTAGAGGAGGCAAAATGTATGGGTCAGGTTTTTGTAAATTTCAATATATATGGAAGCAAATGAATTACTTTACAGGTTACCAAATATGTATGTGATTCGTTAATAACAAATCAGGACAAAAACATGTGGAAAATGAAATGACTTAAGATTTTTTAATGACAAGCATACCCTTGGTTAGCTTCCTATTTGAACCCCAAAAGAAAAAAAAAACTGCTGAAAACTAAATTCTAATGACATTTACATTATCCATCAGTTTTTACCTGGATTTGGTATAAAGGAAACCAGATAATACTTTGTAAGTAATTTCATTATATGGGTGGTCTTGGTCAAAAAGTTAGTTGGGGCGGGTTGCACATACATTTTCTCAAATTTTGATTATGATTACAATTACAACTATTTTACCATTTGTATAATGATCTAGTGTTTTTTAATAAAATGATTTAGAAGATCTTTTTGCAATTAACTACGCTTTTGGTGGTTAATCCGTAATAGACATCACATAATCGAACCAACTTATATGTAAATGAATGAAAACTTCCACCTCTAGCTTAATGTAAGCCTCAACAATTCACTGGGAACCAAGAATAGAAATTGCTAATTGAGATCCTCTGCAAATAACTATATTTAATTTTGTACCTCATAATCAGCAAATGCAACTGGCATTCCACCTCTATTGCGCACCTTGAGTGTGTTAAATCCCGGGTATCTACAGCCAAAATGCACAAAGGTCATCATCATAGGCTGCAAATATCCCAAAATAATCGCCCACAAAGATATAACACACAACTTGAGATATGTATGTTTAAAGTATTTCTTACTTTTAAATTAAAAAGAAAGTTGATATTACTGTTTTTGCATTCCAGATATCAATTAACTTGCAAAACTTGCATGTTATAAAGAAAATAAGAGTAAAATGGAATAACTAGAAATGTTAAAAAGCTGAAAAGTTGCAGAGCCTCTTTCTACATTACCCCCTATTATAACTAAATTATGTTGGAACAAACAAATATAGAAACGTGAACAAGAATTTTAGGACCGAGGTAGTATTTAAAGATCCATATATCTGGCTGAAATTACCTAGAAAGAACCGGTTTTAGCTCAGATTCTGTGCAAGTAGGACCTAAATTAGCTATAAACAAAGTTGAACATGCTCCATCGACTGAATTTTCTGTCTGTTCCTGTAAGTTAAAATCAACAGGCCTCAATCAAACAAAATTGCATCATTCGACAGTGACTTTCAAATTTCTACTGTCAACAAGATATTAAAAAGCAGTTACCAACTTACATGTTCTGCAGCTTCAGTATTTTCAGGTTCGGCAGCTGTCTCCTCGTCACTGTTAGTTAAACACAAACACAAACACTGAGTTGGTCAATCTGCAATCATGCTGCGTTCTGTATTTTACATGATTACAATAACTAATAATATATTTGGTAATCAAAACAAATCTGGGATCCTTATAAAGCAGCAAACCTCTTTGTGGAAGCGTCTTTATTGGGCTCAGATGGTTCTTCAGTTTCACTGTCGCCTGAAAGTGCAAAAAACATGCATGAGTATAAAAATGTATATCTGCTTATTGTGTTTTAATACAAAATTAAGTTGTTTTGAAAGTGTTTGGGACTGTTTATCTAATTAGTTATAAGTAATATAAGTTGTACTGAATAAGCAGCAAACAGTTTTCTTGAATTCAAACTGTGTTATTTGAATACATCTTTTGTTTTAAAAAATCTATAAAATGAGCATGTTAAAGCAAGAGAACTTTAACTAGCTATTACCATCATCACTAGATTGTTGACCATCTTTAGTAGCTGTTGATCTCCTATCAATGACAACATAAGCCCCAGGTCCTGCTGCTCCTGCAAAATATGAGAAGTGTGATTAGTATTATTAGTGTATAATAATCGACCCACACAAGTGCATGCATAATACCTGGTTTGTTCTTTCTTGTGGAGTTTGATCTTGCAAGTTCAATATGAAGAGTGGTACCAGTGTGAGGGTCAAACTTTACACCCTGATTGATAATTAAATTAAAGTAATGATGTGAGAATGAAGTGTAATAATAAAAGTAGTAGTAATAAAGTACTCACATTGAGAGTATGAAGGGCAGTAATAGCTGATGCATGATTTACAAAAGTTGCAAATGCAACAACCTGCAATATTTCAAAATGATTCATCCCCAAATATCCTCTTTTATAGAAAAATACCTGATTTTTTATACTACATTGAACAATTGATAATAATAATAATAATTTAAAAGAAAAATAATAAGGAGAGGAGACCTGATTGCCTCGGCCGGTGTATTTTAATTGGCAGTAATCAAAGCCTGGGCGGTGGCGGAAGAGGTTGTGAATCTCACGGGGCTTAACGTCGTCGGGTAGACCCGAAACGAAGAGCGTTTTAATGGCGTTGGGGTCTTCGTATCCGGCACCATACTCTAGTGGTGGTGGAGGAGGAATGCTGTAGTATACTGGATCGTACGGACGGTGGTGAATCGCCATCGGAGGACAATCCGTAGTATAACCCTAAAAGTACTGAAATTTACAATATTAATTAATAATCTAACAAATAGTTTCTTTTTTTTAACGTCAAACAAATCTCAATGTGAATCCATTTTTTACTCAACCGCGATCCCATATTGAGTTCGAAACTGGATTATAACACTGATTCGTCCACAACTTGCGTTTCACTAAGGGAGGCTACACCTCTTACCAATAGGTCAACTTCTTAGGATATTTACGTCTTGTTCTTGAGTTTTTTTAAATGAGGGAAATGAAATGAAAACTAAGGATAGTTAAAAAATGGGTGTTCTTGAGTTTTTTTTAGGATGGAAAGGAAAAGAGTAGGAGGAGTTAGGAAGGATTAAATTAATGTATTTTCCCAATAAGTTATCATCCTAAAAATGAGATGATTTCTAAAGATAACTATTTTTTAACATAGTTATCATTTTTTTTCCTCTAATTTTTTTTTAACTCAAGAACACACCTAATAAAAAAAATATTCCCTTCCCTTTCCTTTCCTTTCCTTTCTTATCCTTCCCTCTCTTTTCATTTTCTTTCTGTGATTAAAAACCTCAAGAACAAGACGTTAACAAATAACTAAAGTTTTTATATGCTTTTAATTTTTTATAACAAGATTATTAGAATTTATATAATAAACATTCCCCAAACATAAACTACACATTTTTTTAAAAAATTGTATTTTATTTAAATTGTATGTGTTAAACTTAAATTTGTTTTTAAATTGTAAATTAATTTTTTAACGGTAAACCCACGCACTATAAACCTACTTCTAATATTAAAATGTTGCTCAAAGTTCGATGTTGATGCAATAAATAATAAGACAAGGATGGCATGGAAGTACGGTGTCACATGGATTTATGAGCGGTAGATAACCATATCTGACTTTTACCTCTTTAGGTAAGTGATGTCTTAATCTACTAGATAATAGACATCCATCATTCAACAAGTTTAAGCATCCCATCAACAAGTTAAAGCATTTGAGCCTAGGAGCAATCAAAGTTAGCCATGCGAGCTTAAATGCTTACCTTTTTGTGGTGAGCCCACCTACGTCATCTTAGACTTGAACGCTCATAACTTATGACTACACTATTTCAACACCTCGGTATCAAAATTGCATGTCCTTTGTGAAGAAACACGGATCTACTCCCCACTAATGGGTCTTAGATCCGTTGAATCCACAAGGTAGGATACGGTTATTGCCAATACGATATGAATACAATTCCCAAAGTCCAATGACGTAAATCCTGCAAAACAGAACACCGTGAGCTCGTTACGGGAAGGACAAGAGGGGGGGGTCTTCCCGTAACCACCCTCCGGCGTGAGAATAAGTACAGCTCTGATGAGAATAAAGTACTTAAGTAAATTGAGAAAGTGCAATGGGAGTGAATGCCTACCTCATGATGATTGAGAGGGTATTTATAGCCGAAGAGTGTAGGGAAGCGATTGGGCCAGCTGTCCTTTTAGAAGATGCTCTCGTAACCGTTTGGACACGTGTCCTCATGTGATAAGTTCAGGTTATACGTGCATATATAACAACCTGGACACGTGCCTCTCTATCATTGGTTAACGAAGCAATATTGGCCATGTGCACGGTTATAACGACCTTGCCAGGTGTCGCTGGCTGAATGGCTGAAAGATCACGTATTGCCCAAGAAAGCATCTTGGCAAGTCTTCTAGAAGGTAATTGGTTATTGACAGCTGTCCGAGAGCATTACCTCATGGTTATTTACGAGGAAGGATACTCCTTGCGGATGACTTTTGAGGATGCCGTGATGCTTTCGCATGTGTTATGAGGATGTTTCTTCCTCAAATGGTTATGCGGGTGGTTCATATGCTCCGCGGGTGCCTTATGAGGGACTTCTGATTGACTCGCGGGTATTTCTTAAGGGTATTTGGGTCTTTTTGGTACCCTACCTCTATAAGTCCCCCAATCCAGTGTTTCTTCTGTGTGAAGTCTTTATGCGGGTGAAATTCTGGACTTAATGTATTTTGGGGGTTTTTGGATTTTGAAGTTAGGTAGAAAATATCTTCTTGCTGGTATAGATAATCATGAAAAAGGACAAGTTGATCACTCGCAGGCGCGTGAACAGATGATGGGACGTTTATGCCGGCTGTCACTGTAATCGACTGCGCTACTTTCCTCTTTTTTTAATTTCCCGCGTGACGTGGTGATTTGTGATTAGGCGATGGATTTTTCTCTCCACTGTTCATATCCCATCACATTAATTGCGATGGGTATAAAAGGAAGAGAAATCTTCTGATTGAAGTTTTATTGTCTTCATTCGCTACTTAACTTCTTCACTTTTCTTTTTGATAAATGTTTAAATTTTAGTCTAACTTGAGACACAGGGTAAAACAATTAGAAAAAAAATTGTCTAAACAAAGTAAAAAAAGAGAAGTTCAAAAGGTTAAATAAAAATAATAATTATAATAATAATAAAAACAGCCATTTGAATAGAATGACTACAAAATAGTAAAATAATACTGCAGCACGTGTGTTTTTCTTTTTTTACTAGCCTTTTAGGTTAGCGCTAGGTCTATATTTATTATATAATACTTTATCATGCTTTGTTCATTTCTCTTTCTCCACGCAATACACCATCTTTTAAACTCCATTAAAGAAAACCATGTAAGGTCTCCGGAAAATTCAATATTCTTTAAAACCTTTATTCTTTCTCTTTTATCTTCACTTTGACATCTATATAGAAGGTGATTTAGAGAGCCAAGTAAAAAAATATAATTTAAAAAAAAAATCACGGGACTGGGCCTGGGATGATCGCCCTCCTCGCGCTATCCTCTGGCCAGCCCTGCAACCATCTATGATCGTGAAGTGTAAATGATTGAGAAGTGGTAGAATTGACTACTGGCCCCACAGTTTGCAAATCTTACTAGTAGACCTACAAAAGTCATAACTCAACAGACACAAGTTGACCCGATATATAACAAAAGGTCATGATCTTAGTTTTACGGCAACAACCCATCATCTAATTTAATTATAAGTTAAAATAATTACTTCATTACTGTAGATCGTGTGTTTGAAAAACTTACTAGTAGACCTACAAAATTTCTATTAATGGATTAAGTAATTTGAATTAAGGGGTAAAAATTCAGAGCGAGATTTTTTTGTTCATACTTTAAGGCAGAAAAGTGACACCTTTTGTAAACACGTTAACCTATGCCTACACCTACACCATTCATCAACAATTAATCTGGTGATCAACCTACACCGTTCATCAAAACAATTAATCTGGTGGTGTTACAATTATTATATTTGTAGTTGATTATCCTAAAAAATTCCTAATTCAAAATAAAACAACATAAAAAATCTTGAAGGTCGAATGTAGTAAATACATTTTACATAAAAAAGAAACCGGCTACCAATAGGATCGAAACCATATATTAGAGAGCTAACCGGACCGGTTGATTAGGTACTTTTAAAAAAAAATTACAAACCGGTTGGTCAGTGGCTTTTTCGATCAAACCACTGGTTACACAGGACACGAGTTAAGTCTCTTGTGGGATTTCAGTTAGAACGATGTGGGATAGCAAGAAATCCAGGACCGAAGGCCATACCTCAACGGTGTTACTTACGAACACAGATTGATATCCTCTTTATTCACAACATACAAACGATAAGTTAAACTAACATAGTACAAAATCTTGAGCAGTGATACAAAGTGAAATCATCACTGTGATGATTTGACAAACATAAATCTCACTAATATATATATATATATAATCAAATGAATGAAAAAACCTTAATTTTTGAGACAAGAAGTTGAGAGAGAGAGAGAGAAACAAAAATCCACTGTGAATGTGAATGAATAAAATTGCGTCTTATTTATAATACTCTTCTGGCACATTAGGAGATGAGGATGGATTAGGCATTGTAACTCTTTTTCTTGTAAGCCCACAGCTAATCCTCCAAGCCCAACAGCTCCACTCCAAGCCCAAATGTCTTTATCAGCCCAACTCATCAATAGATTTTATGCTAGAAAATAACAAATATTAAAAGATAACAATAGATTTTATGTTAACATAGTTCATCCACGAACAACTATACGAGGCCCTAGGGCCTATATAAGGCATGCATATAAAGGGCCGGCCCAATAGCATAGGGAACTAAAGCCCTAGCTTTAGGCCCCCAAAATTTTGAGACCCCTTTTAGAAAAAAAAATAATTCCTTTAACGTTTATATTAATATATACTTGTATTATATCAAACATCCGCTGTGCAGTGTGGTGATATTCTTTGGGTTTTATACCATGGAGACTCAGGGTCGAATCCCCTTCATTCCATGTTTTCTTTGTTTCCTACAATTTATTGTTTGTGCAATAATTTTTCCTTGTTTTTTTTTGTTATTTTGTTATTTTTTTAAAATACATGTGATATAAATTTCTAATACTTGTTCCTTATTTGATTAAAATATTAAATTTGATTAGAATACCTGTTCGCTATTTGATTTGAAAAAAAGTTTATCATGTCTGTTGATTGTTTCTTTTTAAGAGTGCTATATTATTTTATTATGATATACATCATTGACCCTCACAACTCACAACTCACTATCAACGAACTTTTATGGGTTAAGGTTTCTAAAGTTTGATTGTTTTCATCAATCTTTCATGATTCAAGAATTCTGCTTAGTTGATTGCTGGCGTAACTTTTATCCTTCATGAAATATACTAAGTTCGTTAGTTGGTTTATGTTAAAGTTCTTTTATTTGTCTTATAGTTGTCGATTTTGAATCGGAGTAGCTAAAGCAACATTCCATCTATAATCTTATTAGTTAGTTTCATTATATTTCGAAGTGTTATGTTCGTAAGCAAAAAAATATATATATATTTTGGAAAAAAAAGGCCTCATATATTTAATTTGCTATAGGCCACCAAAAAGGTTGGGCCGCCACTGTGCATATAGTTCCTCATTGATGAGTATTTCGTAATATAGCATGATCTATCAAGTTCTATATGGCTCATATAAACGAGGCATATAGACGTGTCATACTGTAGTATGTCATTTCTGTACCATGTCATGCATCTCTAATCACTACTACATAACCAATACATTAAAAGCGGTTCAACTATTTCGTTAGAAGCGGTTCTATACGATAACCGCTTCTAACCTTCCTCCAACAAATCTTAGAAGCTGTTATTTACTGAGAACCACTTCAAAGCTCTCAATTTCAAAACTTTAAAATCCTTCGACATATGTTAGAAGCGGTTTTATTCGGTGAACCGCTTCAAAGTTTTCATTTCACAATTTTAAAAATCCCTCCAATCAGTCAAGTAACGGCTATACACTCAAAGCTTCATTTATCTCAAATCTCTTAAAATCCTTCATTTCACATTTATTATACATCTTTAAAGCTTTCAGTATTATACTCATCCGAATCTCTTAAAATCTTCCAAAGCACATTTATGAGGTAACAAAAACTTTGATTTTCACTTAATATTCAGAGCTTTTTCTCACTATTTTGATTTGTTGTTTATCATATCTAAAAATAGTATTTTTATTTATTTTTTAGTTGTTTTAGTGTTTGTATATATGTATATTATATATGTGTGTATGTGTATATATATATATATACGTATAGTATAACCCTTTAGAGTATGTACCCGTCCAAAATTTATCTAATAGAGATAAATTTTGGATTGTCCCCTTTTGGGACTGTTTTTTGAATATTATATCTCGTTTAGGACATGTGTACATTTTTATAGGTTGATTATTTAAGAAAAAAATCAACATTTATTTCATCCTACTCTCTTGAGAATGCGTTTTATACGCATACTTGGGGAGTTGAGGGGAAATGCTGTCGATTTTTCTTAAATAGTCAACTTGTTAAAATGTATACATGCGAGATATAATTTTCAAAAAGAGGGTTAGGATCCGCCGCCTTAGTGAACCAATTTACACCATATACATATATTTATTTGTTATTTTCTTTTTTAGATGGATCGTAAAGACTAGATGTATGGCCTTCCAACTACTAACAAAACATATATAAATGGCGTTCAAGATTTTCTTAAGGTTGCCAAAGATAATCAAGTAAAAGTTGGAGATGAAATGATTTGGTGTCCTTGTAAGGATTGTCAAAATTACAAAAGATTTGATAATATCAATGAAATAGAGTTTCATTTGATGACTCGTGGTTTTAAGCCTAGATACACTTGTTGGTCAATGCATGGTGAGTCACTTGGTGATCGTGGCACGTCGTCAAAAAATTTAGAGAATGACGATAAACATAATTCAATAAATGACACCAACAACAATTTAAACGACATGTTTAACAATTTAGAACTGATGCTGGTGATGATGAACTAGACAAACTAAAACATCTTTTTGATGATTCAGAAAAACCATTATATTCATGTTGTTTGAAACTTTATTTGTCTTTTCAGGAGGTGTGAATTGTTTATGCACTTTGATGCGTCTATGAAAATAGTCATTGCTGAAGGACGGGTATATCCTACTTCAGGGGATAGTATCGTACAGTACATTCTCATAAACGAGGGTTGTTTGATTGTAAAAGCTGATACTATCACACCACAGTATGTGGGTTTCCCGGTCCCCAATCAGGCATGCACCAATAAAATTAGTGTAATGAGTCACACCCTTGGTAAATGTGTTCAGTGGCCTATAAATGCATTAAAGGTATTTCTGGTTGATCAATAGTTGTATATATTTTCTTGTATTATTATTATTATTATTATTTAATGTATATTACTTGTTTAATTGTAGATAAAAGACGCTGAGTCACCCAACCAATCAGCGAATGACTCGAGGCACAATGTTGACGTTTCACCTTATATACCATCTTCACCCCAAGACGACCAATATAGAAAAATTGATTATTCGTATGATCCTACTGTTGATAATAATGAATTTGTCGATACTCTGGTAATAAATCACTTCTTTTTAGTCATATTCCGGTTTCGGGTTAATCGGATCGGGTTAGTCGGGTCAACCCGATTAGGTTTTGGGTTAATCGGACCGGGTTAATAGGGTCAACCAGATAAGCTTACGGATTAGTTGGGTCAACCCGAACAAGTTTCGGGTTAGTTGGGCTCCGGTTAATCCATGAGTAATATATACATATCTACATGTGAGTAATATATACATATATATTGTCAAATGCTTAATAACTTTTTTCATTAATTCAAGTTGGAAGAAAACATCATATATCAAGTCTTAATGGACTGGACATGTCGTTCGGACAGCGAACTGAACGTTGGACATGTCCGGTTAAGGGTTTCCATTATATGGTAGTGTCAGGATTTTATGAGAACCGGTTCCTGTGGGTCCGGATTTTATGAGAACCGGAAACATGGCTTGTACCCGCGGTCGGATCCAGAACCAGGTTTTATGACCAATTCACAAATGGAAAAACGAACGTGTTCTGGTAGGCCTAATCCTTAAACATGCTCTAAGAATCTGTCAATTCTAAATCATGTTGATACTACAGTACATATATGATATGTTGTTAGATATTGTTCTGGTTTTATGGTTTTCTTTTTTTTTTTTCTTATAAATTTTCTTTTATTGTAGTACATATATGATATGTAGTCGGGTTAGATGGGTCCGGGTTACTTTATAGTTCGGGTTAGTTGGGCATGTATAATGTTTTTGTAATTTGGTTATTTTTCAATAACTTAATAATAATTGGTTTTATGGTTTTCTTTTTTTTTCTTATAAATTTTCTTTTATTAATATAAGTTAACTAATAAATAACAAGCGAGCCGAACCATAGCTTGAAACGAGTCGGGCTCTCATAAGCTAATTAACCGAGCTCGTTTACAACCCCATATGTGTGTGTGTGTGTGAGTTTAGATTATAACAAATTGTTTGTTGTTTTAGTGGACCGATTTGGAAGATGATCATGTTAAACCGCTTCCAAAAAAAAGTTAAGCTTGAACAACCACAAGTGAAGAAAATCGTTCAAACTGATGAAAAAAGGCAGGCCAAAGAAATAGATAAAGCTTTGAAGGTAATTAAAAGCCTATCGAAAAGGATTAAAACTTTGGTTGACCGATTACATCGTTATGTTGTATGGGAATCTGATCCAGTAGGGTTTTCTACACCTGAGGGCATGTTTTCCACGGTAACATCAAATTGGCTTGAGTATGAGGCCATATTAAAAGTATTCGCAAAAGGGTGGCTTGATATCACCCTCGTAAATTGGTTTGAAATGTAAGTTTTTTTGGTACAATTTACCAGTTTTATAGATTATTGACTTTAATAATTTGATAATGTTTATTTTTCTTAATTTAAGGTATTTTTACCAGGAGTCTATTCATTTAGGTAGGCCTTGCGGTTTTCTAAGCGCAGACTTTATTACCGCACGTTTGTGCCAGCTTGAACCCATAAAAGTTAAACGTCACATTATCGATGTATTAAGTCTTCATAAAGATAAAGAATATTTGCTTGCTCCCCATTTGGCAGAGTAATACATATTTTATTGTTACGTCTTTTAATTAATTTTTATATAGCTTATGACTACATTTTTATATAATTATTCTATAACTTTATGTTTTGTATGGGTCATTGGATCTTGTTTATAATTTCCCCCAAACGTAAAGAAGTATTTATGTAACATTCGTTACTTTTTAAACCCGAAAACTCGACCCATTTTAAATTTTTGGTTTTGTTTCTATTTAAATTTATATATTATTATAATATTATTAATTAATCTCAATTTTCATTAATGTATTTTATGTGATCATTTCTATGTAATTATACATTTCACCACCCTTGTAGTATTACATACTCATTTAAAACATTCATAATCAAGATCAAATATTTATGTACATGTCACATGCAATTTACTGGAATTATTATATAACTACAACTACTACTTTTATTATTTATAATTATTATTATTAATTTTATTATTATCATCATCTTTTCATATGTTACTTAACTAATAAAAACTAATGAATGTTTTAATTCAATAAAATTTATTAGAATAGTTAAAACTTTTGAATACCATATTAAACCATTTTTAATTTGTGTTTTAATTATATTAAATATGATTAATTTTCATAATTTCCTTAAGACATAACAACTCTATATTTTCAATATAAAAGGAGGACAAATCCTCCATTATTTTCACATCTCAATCCATTCTTTTCTTAAGTTTAAGAGCACTGACAAGTAAGTTGTTACAATTTCAAGCATTTTATAGCTTTCGTTTTGATTTTATCTTGAATGTTCATACTTGTTCATAAGTTGTTCTTCATGATCATGTTACTTTTATCATAAAAATATTATATCTTGGTTTTAAGAATCATTATGATCATGGATATCCACGATAAACACTTTGATTTTTCTAAATCTTGGATCAAGCCTAGTTATTTTTCAAGAACAAACATGAATATATATTTATCTAAATCTTATGATTCGTTGATCATCATAACTTATAAACTTTCTTTTAAATAAGATTATTTATAAAAATTTCTTTTATTTAAAATATTTTACAAAAGATATAACATACTTCATATATTTGAATTAATAATTGAGTAAATTAATTATTGTTTATTTTATTTCAACATAACTACTATTTATAATTTTCTGTAAGAGAATTCATACAAAACATTTAAGTTAATTAATTAGTTATGTTACATGGAAACAAATGTTTAATCATAAATTGTTATTAATATTATTATTTAATCTTATATTAATAAGTTATAATTATTAGTCTACAAATCATTCTTCAACTAATAAACATCAAATGATTTATATAAACTTTATTCATTTTTGTTAAACTCATTAAAAATCCTCAAGTCCCCATTTACCATAAGTTAATTAACTTTATAATTCCGGTAGCTAGTCCTTGATTTTTGTATCTTCTTTATTATTTATAGTTTCGTGAGATCAATTGCTTCGTTTGTTAACTCGCTTTCGGTAATTATTTCAAGTTGTCTCCAATATCAAAGGTGAGTTTCTCACACCCCCTTTTTACTCTTTTTAACCATTTTGGGGGTAGCGTATATATCCTATCAAAAGTTTAATTTATTTATTAATTATCTACAAACTACAATTCGCATCATGTGTAACACCCCGACCAAAGGCGGATTATACATCGGGGCGCCACATATTGTTTCATTACTTGTGACACTATTGGGTGTCAATATTTAATAAATACATTCATTCGCGCACGCGCAAAGTAGACAAGATAACACAAATCATCATAAATCAATATATTATAAATCATAATAATAAAACAGCAATAACTTGTCTTGATACATTTTAATCTAGGTCCAAAATAAAGAAAACTTCCTACGTGTCCTCGAACTCCAAAACAGCTACTGCAAACCTGAACATGTGTTAAAATAAACGTCAAACACTTGCGTGTTGGTGAGAAATCAAGTTTAATACAATACATAGATAACAATAAATCTGCGCGCAACATGTGTATGTCTGGTTTTCAACAGGGGTGTAATCTGATCGGGACCAACTCTAAGATTCATAGACTGCCAGTGCTCACAATTGAGCTCACAAACAAGACAAACTGTGCATGTGTAAACAAAAGAGAAAATCATAAACGATAGTTCTCCCGTGTTCATCTAATGGTACCATGAGAACTGCGGAATAGACCGACAAGACGGTTAATGATCCACACATACAAATAAACAGCCAAGTCTACGTCCTCAACACATGGGATACTGCGCGACTAAAGTTCATAAACAGTTTAAGACTCTAAGTTTGTACGAACACATGAACATCCCAAAACTTTAAAATAAAAAGGGATTAGGTACGAGATTACTCACTTGATAAACGATGCGGTGTAAGATAAAGCAAGAACCAACTTTAAACAAGCACAAGTTAACCTATAAATAAGATTATTGTTTTAATGATTTGTTTTAAGTCTTGATTATAAGTTAGCATAATTAATAAGTAAATTATTATATATAATATATATTACCGGAAAAGCAGGGCAGAACAGGATAGAAGACGAAGGCAAAGAGAGAGGAGACGGCAGAGGAAGAACAACGGCAAGGAGCAAGAGAACAGGAGAGTTTAAGTGCTTTGTGTGTGTAGTGTTAGGAAATTAACATTATTATTTATAGGGAAACCCTAGGGAACACAATCCCTAAAAAAGGGGAAAAGATCTCCAAAAAGTAAAAGATTCCAAAAGCAAAAGATATCAAAAGATATGGCAGCTGCAGGGGGCAAAGGAAAAGCTGACAGGTAACAGTAACAGGCATGGGCGGGTCAGATAAAGGTACTGGTCAAGCATGGAAAAAGCAGATCTCAAAAGATAATGTCAGTCACTTTTTCTGCCAACCAATGGGGTTGGTGCGCATGCTGCGCCGAAAGTAACTTTTCAGACATAAAGTAGGTTAGGTCAACAGCACAGAAGATAAGACAACACAAAAGTAAACGGATGGATTAAACAGAAGAAAAGACTCGACATAGCGCGAGAAAGCTCGAGCGTGAAGGCAGACACAGAAGGTCAAGAGTGCGCGAGCGCGAAGGCAGACAGAACCAACCTTAACGCGTCGCGGGAAGAACTACATTTCTAAGCGCGCCGCGGGAAGAACTTCAATTCTAAGCGCGTCGCGAGAAGAACTATATTCCTTAGCGCGTCGCGGGAAGAACGGTATCCACAGCGCGCCGCGGGAAGAACTAAAATCCTTAGCGCGCTGCGGGGACAGTTCGTCTCGCGTATCGCAATAACAGGTGGTCTTCACGCAGGCTTCCTTGTAAGGAGTCTGGCGCGTGGTGCTGCGCAGACAACCTTAGGCGAGAAGGAAAATATATTATTATTATTATAAGTAAAATATAAGTATAAATAAATATTAAATCATAAAAGAAAGAGATCGGATCAGAGAAACGGGTACCTGGGTCGGGTCGGATCGGGTCAGATGTCACATCATGGACTTGTGTGTTTACTTGTTACTTGCTCAATTATTACGTGCATGGATTTATTCGATAAGTATGATCATACGCCCCCCTTTGCACCCATGGATCATTTGTTTCTGGTGGAAAAGGGACTCCGATCTGAGTACGTTGGTGCACAATCCCAACTGGAAAAGACCTTCATTTAATCTTTACACTCATGGACCATTGTTTCTAGTGTAAAGAACCTTTATGTGATTTTCACAAGTTTTCATGGAATTGTATGGTTTTTATATATTATTTTTAACTGTGTGAACTCACCAACTATTCAGTTAGTTGACTTTATTTTATATATATGCTATAGATACTTTCATTAGAGGATGAAATGAAGGGGATACTAGAAGTTAGGTTATCTAGATAATAAACAAGAAGATGTTTGTTTTGTTCCTTTTCCCTTGTGTTTGTTCATTTGAAATAACTTGTGTACTTGATGATTTGGAATGAATTAATGATAATATTGTCACTTAATAGTGTCACATGTGTTTTGGGCAATCTGTACGTCACACTCAGGCGTTTCCGCTTTAGCCGGGGTGTTACAATTTATTTTAGACTCAATAAAAGGCGTAAAGGACCAACAAAATTATCTTCTTCGAACATAATTCGAGAAGCTTTTGGGGAAATATTTACATGGAAAATGGTTCAAGTATGCTTTATATTTTTTCTATTTTTTTTTTAGTTTTTGCTAATTGGTTTTTAGTTAAGTGTATTTTTTTTATTGTAGTGCAAGCAGCAACCAGGCAGTTGGGAATGTGGATATATGGTCATAAAGCATATTTTCGAATTTCTTTATCATTATCATAATCAATTCCCTAACAATGTAAGCATTTTCTAATTATTAATAATAATTTATTTATTACACTATATATATATATATATATTAGGTTAGTTTTGCAGTTTTCTTTAGTTCCCAAGTCGGGTTTGTTATTTCGGCTTGTGTTGGGTTGTTTGGGTTTTATTTTGAAAACAAAACCCGGAGACCTATTTTTTTGTGATATTTTGGTCATTAGTTTGTGTTTTATTGCTTATATGTGTTTGTTAGTTGTAGTCAATGTTGTAAAAGTAGGGCTACAGAGCCGAGTACTCCCCGAGTACTCGCTACAAGGTATGGTGTCGAGTGAAGTTTCTTTAACTCCGCCTAATTATTAAGGAACAATCATATGTGGTCAACTTCAGCCATAATCATATCTATTTGGTCAACTTCGCCTTATTTTGACTTAAAAAATAAAACATAATTCATATTTCTATAATATTAAAACATGAATATCACTTTTTTTTAACTAGTGATTAGCAAATTTTTGAATAATTTAGTATTTAAAATTGTAATCATCTTATCTATATTGATATTCACTTATTTTGTTATAAATAATGATAAACTTTTTATATTTGACATATATATAATAACTAAAACTTAATTTTCTTTATATCTACTATTTCCGAGTACTCCGAGTACACCCAACTCCCCAGTCGGCCGCCTAGGGTCCGCCTAGCGATTTTTGCAACCATGGTTGTAGTATGTACAAAATATTTCATAACCGCAGATTAGGTAAACTTTGGTTACCAAGGTATTTTAGTCCATTGGGATTAGTTACCATATATGTTTTGGTTATTCGGGCTTGGGTTTGTTTGGGTTGGATTCGGTTTTAAAGCTAAACTTAAAAGGAAGGTCATACTTTTTGTTCCGGGTTTTCATTTATGGGTTAGTTTTGGATTAGGTTATTTTTTTGTTAACGTTTGTCGTGTTCGTATATATAAGAGTACTGGTTTTGTTCGGTTATTCTAACTATATTTATTTGGTTTAGATTTGGCATGAATCGGAATTTATTAAGCTCAAGGAGATTGATGATACCATAATGGGAGTAATGCCGCCGCTTTTTGATAGATTGTTTGCGAACATGCCCACTTTAAATTTGATTTGTATGCTTTTCATCGATATCGTTGAATTTTGAAAACTTGTATCCTGTTCGTACTTTTGATCGAATTTTGAAATTTTGTATGCTTTTGGATATATATATATATATATATGTTTGATTTTGATTAATAATGTTCTTTAATTAAATATCCAGATGTTGTGTTTGATAGATTGTTTGCGAACATGCCCACTTTAAATTTGATTTGTATGCTTTTCATCGATATCGTTGAATTTTGAAAACTTGTATCCTGTTCGTACTTTTGATCGAATTTTGAAATTTTGTATGCTTTTGGATATATATATATATATATATATATATATGTTTGATTTTGATTAATAATGTTCTTTAATTAAATATCCAGATGTTGTGTTTTGCTTAATCTGCATGTTTATACATCTTGTGTTTGTAATTTAAGCAGCTAGCTAATTCAGTAAGTTTTAAGCTGCAGATGTTTTGTGTGTTAGAAGCGGCTATATGATTTTTGTATGTTTTGTCTGCTAGAAGGGGTTTATGGTATAAAACCGCTTCAAAGAAATACCTGCTTCAAATACGTGAAAAATGAGAAACCGCTTTAAATGGACGAAATAATTTATTAGAAGTCAGCTCCTTAGAGCTTACATTTAACCGCTTCAAACTGATATGTTTTGTAGTAGTGATTCGGTTCGTATTAGCATATACAAGTCGTATAGACCCTGACGAGTTGGTATCTGCCTAGTTATCGTATCCGTTATCTATTATCTTTCTATTTAAAAATTTTGAACTCTAAACTACAGGCCAGCCCTGAAAATTCACGTACCCTGGCCGAGCTTGTAAAAAAATATACCCTTTAAGCCTTAACGAACTAAATAATGTAAACATTTTTTTAAACAGCGATTAAAGTTATAATAATATACATAACAATTAGCAAAATCATGATATTATAATGAGTTATGACCCACACAGACAATAAGTGTCTGAGTATTATAAAATAGCGAACTTATAAATGTTCGGATATTCTATATATATATATATATATATATATAATATATATAATATCATAATTTTTAAAATTTTAGATGCTCCGGAAACACACGTACCCTGACCGGAGGTCCACATCCCACCCTCAAGCGTCCCCTGCTAAACGAAAAGCGAAAGTCCATTTTCTAAAAAGTTTAGTTCGTCAAATGCATTTCATTACAATAATAATAATAATAGTAATACTAATAATAATCAGGTACAGAAATAGATCCACTTCAAAAGACAGCAACATGTGTCATCACACTTTCAACTCATCACTAAAATTAAACATTAACAAACCAACATCATCATCATTCAAGCCACCGGTGAAGACACCGCCAAAAACCCACCTTCTTCTTCTAAACACAAGTCCTCCGTCTTCCTAACCGCGGCATGCACCACCACAACCGCCACTCCAACCAAAACCGAAACCAATATATTCATCGTGGCACCAGTCAACAACAGCAAAACAATAGTAACAACCGATAACACGGCCATAACCACGCGGTCATCAACCGTGTAGTGAAATATCACCAGCGGCTCGTCACGGAGGAAGTAGAGGAACAGCCATGCAGCAATTAGCACCACGAACACGATCAATGAGATCGGGTGCCATAACAAGCTTAGGAATATAGTTATGAGCACGATGATTACGTAGTTCATTAGGAAGTATTGGAAGTTGATTTTGACACGTGAAATGGCGTCCGCGGATGAATGTGGGAGGTTAAATGAGTGTAGATCGAACATTTGTTTCCATGGCCTTCGTTCGCCCAGGCCGGTTCTTATGCGTTCGGTTGCACGGGACAGGAATTCGACTTTTGAGGCACCGCCTCCATCGTCGGAGGATGTTGGAATGGTGCCATATGTCGACATAGGTTACGAGTTAATTAGAGTATTGATGAGAGGAAGATGTTTAAAGGAGGCGAAGAGGAAAGGCAGGACTATATTCTCACTATATAAATGAGGGTGGGTTCAAGCTTTAAGGAGATATATATTATTTTTTTTAGGAAAAATGGGTCTATAATTGTTAAATATATAAAGTGTAAACGAGTTGAACTTGAGCTTGACCCGTTTAGTTTAAGAGAGAGCTAAAGCCTGATTTGTTTTGACTTCAATTTCGAAAACTCAAGTTTAGTTTGTGAGTGCGTTTTGAAGCTCTAGCCCGTTGTTGACTAGCTAGTTTAGTATTAGTTATTTGTATATTTTTATCATAGTTTATGTTAGATTAATTATGATGTAAAATAAAATTTATATAAATAATTATAGGTTTGTTTGAGTTTGTTCTAGAGCTAATTTGTTAAAAGATCGAGCTTGAGTACATGCTAAGGCTCCACCACGTTTTAGCTCATATTGATTCGAGTTCTTGACAAGCTAGTTTCAAGTATTTTAGGAGCGGTATGGGTAGTCAACTCCGCTGATTATTATGATTTGTATAAATAAATGGTCATTGTAAATTTGTATAAAAATTAGGCTAAATGTTTTTGTTTATGTCAAATTATTATGTAATATCATTGAAGTTTTTAAAAGACTGAGGTTTACAAGTTAAAAAGGGTTTACGGCATAACTTGTTATCTGTTGTCTTGATGTAAACATTATATTTTGTTAATTTTATTGACCACTAGTTGCAATAAATTAATATAAAAGAGCTTTGGCCGATCAGTATTGGCATCCCTCTCTATCATAAGGGGTGAGGATTAGATCCAAAAAGTAAGGTATTAGATAGATTTAATAGATATAGTTTAAGAGCCCTTGAAAAACATATCAAAATAATTTTCAACTAATATATCTCTTAAAACATATTACTGTATCTATATATACATGTTCATGTGTTTATGTAATTGCCTAATTTCATTAGTAATACACTAATACTTGTGCCTATACGTTCGCACGTTGATAGTATCTTTGCGTCTAATTGAATTAGGCATATTTGTGCGTATACATTCACACTTATTTAAAGACCTTATTCTCTACACGATGTCTTAATTGTTTGCTATACGTTTTAAAAAAATGAGAAATATATATATTCTTATTGGCATGCATCTAACGTAACGATATATTTGAATACCAACACGATTTTGATTAAGGATATACATCATCTTTTGTGGTCACACTAATGAACTTTTCTTATATTTTAGTTGAGATTTTTGTATTCCAAATAGATGTCACTAATTTAGGATATGTTTGGATTACGTTATTCTGCTGGCTTAGCTTTGTTGGCTTAAACTAATAGGTTTAGATTAGGTTATTCCCTACCTTTTATAAGTTTTTTATTTCACCGAGCATTTTGTTGTGGGTTTAAGTTTATTTATGGCTCCCTTACCAAAATTATTGTTTTACCCTCTTTTAACCTATAAATCTCTTCACCAAGTCAAATCATCCGAACCAAATCTATGATCTCGCTCCCATTGGTGTCCTTCCATCGTTCAATGGTAAGTTATTGATCAATGTTCTTGACCAAACTTACTTATCTCATCGATTTTCTATGTTAACCTATTCTATAATTTGTTTTCCTTAACTTTGGTCATTTGATATAAGGTTGTGCAACATTTTGTATTTTGTGTTTGCATGTGATCAAGGTTTGTGCGAGTCAATCTTTTCTCATATAAACTATAACGTTTGAATATGTTCTTTTTGATCATTTTATCAAGACTAGGAGTCATGTATATACTTTTACTTTCATATTTTTTTCTTCTCATCAAAAGTGACAAAATTTTGTAACACAAGACATATAACGTTTGTATATGTTCTTTTTGATCATTTTATCGTGACTAAGAGTCAAGTATATACTTTTACTTTCATATAAACTTTTTTCTCATCTAAAGTGACAAAATTTTGTGACGCAAGACACTATATTGTGTACGTATTGTCAGTGGCGGACATACCTTATGTCGAGCCGTAGCCTCCGTTACGGCTCAAATTTTTACGGGTAGTGTAAAAAGAATTTTGGTCGATTTTCGTGTTTCGTTACGGCTGGAAAAAAAATAACGTTCCGGCTAAGATTTTAAGCCCAAATAATATATGTTTTAAACTCAATCAAAAGATAAAGCCCAAACAAAAAAAACCCATTAACCCAGCCCAACCAACCCATTAACCCACCTTTCACAAAAAAAAAATAGGAAAATGATTAAATCAAGAGGTTTCCCTTGCACGAGCTGGAGACACGCGAAGGGGTTCTCATCATAGAACAATCACAAGTTTGTTAAAATTATTCCCGGAAGTTGATGAGGTGCTTCAATTTATTAAATTAGATGGAGATAGTGTGCAACAAAGATAAAATGCGAAAGGTTTTCTATCCTATTTTAAGACTCTTGAATTTGTGTTTTATATACACTTGTTGGACGAAATATTAGGTCTCACAAATGTTTTATCAAAACATCTTCAAAAAAAAGTCAAGATTTGTTGGAAGCGTCTAAGTTGATAAGCGGGACAAATCGAGCATTGAATAATCTAAGACAAACAGGATTTGACAAGATGTTGGCAAAAGTTACATCTTTTTGTGAAAAAAACAAGATTAAAATGTTAGATATGAAGGAAAGTTATGGTAATCAAAGAAACCGGAAGTATGTCATTACTAATCGACATCATTTTGAGGTTGAGGTTTTTAATACGGTCTTGGATATGCAAATTCAAGAACTTGGAAATAGATTTAGTGAGGTCTCAACTACTTTGTTAGAAAAATATGTCGGGTTTAAATCCTTGTGATTCGTTTTCCAAGTTTGACATATCTAAGATAGTGACTTTTTCAGAGATGTATCCAAATGATTTTACTAACGAAGAAAGATGGTGTATTTCAGGTTATCTTACGACCTTTAATTACACTTTAAAGGAAGATGATAAATTTGCAAAACTCGGTGGAATGAGTGATCTTGCTCGTGTAATGGTGGAAACCGGAAAACACACAACTTTTCCTTTGGTTTATCGGATATTGAAGCTAGCATTGGTTTTACCGGTTGCAACTGCAACCGTTGAAAGATGTTTCTCTAAAATGAAGCTTATCAAGACGGATTTGCGCAATCGAATGGGTAATGAGTATTTGAACAATGCTTTAGTTTGTTCGGTCGAAAGAGAAACATTTGATAAAGTAAATGAAGAAGATGTAATGGCTCGGTTTCAGCTATCAAAAACCGAAGAGGAGATATTTACAGCCCAACCTAGATCCGCCACTGTTGGTTCGTTAACCCGGTTAGTTTAAATTTATTTGTTGTCGTGTTCTTTATATTTGTTTCGTTAACATTGTATTAAATATGGGGGGAAAAAAATTTTTGAGCGCTCCGGCTCGGTTTTGAGTCTAGATCTGCCACTGTGTATTGTTATCCTCATATGCATTATTATTCGTGTATCAATATGAAAATACTTAGCGCTAGTAGCAAACTGAGTAACACCTATATTAGTAACTAGGTTAGAACCCGTGTGATACACGGGTTAGTAAAAAAATATATATAATTAAGAAAAAACAAAACAAAAACACATGTAATACACAGAGTAATAATAAAACAAAAACGATAAAAAAATGATAATATAAACAATTACAAACATTTTTGTTAATATCATAAAATTACCATTAGCTACACGTAATAGACATTAGTGTTTTGTAGTGGTTAACAAACGTTCCCAAACTTTAAAATTTTCTATTGGTAAGCTTTCATGGAGACTATATATATGTTTAGGCCATGTTGTAAAAAATTATATCGAAATTTGAATAGAACTCTTTAATTTTAAATCAAAGTTATAAAATTTGAGAAGTCCCATTTCATAAATTGGATTTAATCCAAGTACCAAAAGGATATACTTAATTTATCGGATTCCATGTTTTTACCAACGAATCTCCTTTGAATGTTTTAATTTTGTGTTACATTCGATAAATCGATACACATGTTAATGAGTATCGATTGAAACACATGTAAAATGAAGAAATCAAACAAACCTTATAATTCTAATGTAGAAGACGAATGGAAAAGCAAACGACAATCGTTGATTGAATAGGTATAGTCTAATCACATTTATACTTTAAATTATGGTATAATCATTATAGAATTAGAGTTGATGATTACATATAATTGTTAGGTTTAAGCCGGAAGGATGGAAATGAAATTGTCTTTGACATAGTCTGGTTGTTTACACAACCCGCTATATGTGAATTCAATTTTAATTTTAATAAAAAGGGAAAAAAAATGCCAAAATGTCACGTGGCAATTTAATGATATTTGATAAAAATTATTTTAATGAAAAGGAAAAAATAAAAATGCCAAAATGTCATGTGTCAATTTAAATAGATTTGATGTAAAGTATTTTAGTGAAAATAAAAAAATAAAAAAATGTTAAAATGCCATGTGACAATTTAAAAAGATTTGATAAAAAATATTTGAATGAAAAGGAAAAAATAAAAAAAATGTTAAAATGCCATGTAGTAGTTAACAAATGTTACAAAACTTTAAAATTTTCTATTGATAAGCTTTGATGAAGACTAAATATATTTAAGCCATGTTATACAAAATTATATAGAAATCTGAATATAACTCTTTAGTTTCAAACTAAAGTTATAAAATTTAAAAAGTCTTATTTCATTAGATTTAATCAAAGAACCAAAAATATATAATTAATTTATCGGGACCCATGTTTTTATCAATGAATCTCCAATGAATGTTTTAATTTTGTGTTGCATTCGATAAATCGATACCAATGTTGATGAATATTGATTGAAACACATGTAAAAAAGAAAAAATCAAACAAACCTTATAATTCTATTGTAGAAGACGAATGCAAAAGCAAATGACGATCGTTAATTGAATAGGTATAGTCTAATCGCATTTATACTTTGAGTTAGGGTATAATCATTATAGAATTAGGGTTGAGAATTACATATAATTGTTAGGTTAAAGCATAAAGGATGAAAATGAAATTGCCTTTGACATAGTCTGTTTGTTTACATATGCCGCTATATGTGAATTCAATTTTAATTTTAATGAAAAAGGAAAAAAAATAAAAAAAAATGTCAAGTGCTAATTTAAAGAGATTTGATGAAAATTATTCTAATGAAAGAAAAAAACAAAAAATAAATGCAAAAATGTCATGTTTCAATTTAAAGATGTAAAGTATTTTAGTGAAAATGAAAAAATAATAAAAATGCCAAAATGTTATATGGCAATTTAAAAAGATTTGATAAAAAGTATTTTAATGAAAAGAAAAAAATAAAAAATACAAAAATGCCATGTGGCATTTTAAAGAGATTTGATGAAAAAGATGAGGAAATTGTTACTTGAAAATTCACTCTTTTATTATACAGGTAGATTCTTTCACATTACACGTACCTCTTTATTTTCACACTAGTTTGAGCCCCGTGTATTACACGGTGAATTGATGAACATTTTAAAATTTGAACATTAATCAAAATACAATCGACAACACAATTATCATATATTGTTAATAAAATTACAATTTATATTAAAATTATAGAATATACTAAAGAAACATTATGCAAATATTTACTAATAAGAAAAAATTACTTGTACAGTACGTTTGCGGTTGTGTTGGTTAATATACCTAGTTTATCAATAATCAAAATTAGTCAATGTTTGCCTGTAAATCTTAACAAAGCGATATAGATGTCCGTGTGAAAACACGGGTTCTTTCAAGTACAAGCCAACCATATATAATAAAACAAGATTATGTATTAAATCTTAATCTTAAATATATATAAACGAAATCTTCTTAAATTCTCTCAAACCACCAAATTGCTTTATTTTTAAATTAAGGGTTATCATGCATTTAAACTGAATTCACGGGTATGAGTCTTACTAAACTCAGATAGCCTTTTAAACGGGTTATAACATCTCATTATATTAAAAATTAATCTCATCAAATATTTTATATGAAAATCCTTTAAAATAGAGATATATTAAAAATTAGTATCCAATTTTTTTAAAGATACTATTTATAATTAAATAATTTTATAGTAAAAAATAACGGGTCATAGGTCTCACCAAACCCCTATAGCTTTTTTAAACCGGGTTATAACATCTCATTTATTTGTGAAACTCTTTCATCAACAAATCCTAAGTATATAACTTCCTTACAATAAATAAAATTTAAATCCAAAAAGTTATATTAATATTAGAATTGAATAATATAAAACAATCCCGTATTACAAGGATTAAAAGCTACTTATATATATATATATATGTATATAAGAAAAGAAGAACATGACTCTAGCCTTTCAAAATAAACCAAAAGAATAAATTTAAATGGTTAATATGTCGATAAACAAATTTATGATATTGTAGTCAATGTATATAATGAAAATTTTAAAAGAAGAAAATATTTAATTGACTTTTATTTTATATACATGAAAATACTAAAAAAAATAATAATATAACAATGTTCCGACCACTTCAATCCCATTTGGCATGTTCTTTTTCTATAGCTAAATTGCTTCATTTTATTACTTATTGATAAACATGACGTTAAAATATAAAAAGAAAAAAAGAAGAAATAAATAAACATTAACACACTTGGCTTATATATAAATAAAAATAAGGCTATTTTGGGTTGAGTAATGACCCACAAGGGATCCAAATAACAAAATGGGTTTAAAAATGTGAGGATGGTTGAGAGAGTGACAAGTGACACATAGTAGTATTCTTTTATTAGAGTAGTAGATTTCGTCTCCTTAGTCCTGACCCAAATTTTATTAGTTTTTGTATGGATTTTTGCTTACTTGAATCTCAAATAAATGAGATGACATTATTAATATAATCAAACACACGCAAAAATACAACCATGTGTGTTCTCACGGTGAAACAACGCCTTCTAGGCCCCACATATACAACGACGCACACCAAGAGCAATCAACAACGATTGAACACATTGATATCTTTATTTTAAAATTTGATTTGGGTTCATTTACTTACTAATAATTTTAGGGTTTTTTATGGTCCAAGTGTACATTCAATTAAGCTTGCCAAAATAAGTTGATCGAGTCGAGTTGTGTGCCATATCATAATGAGTTAGGATAATACTGGGTTTGGGCTAAAATAGATTTTAGTGAAAATGGTTTCATGCATAATTGTCTGTTTTTAGAAAAGTATCATTTTGGTTACAATTAAACGTGGGTTGATATAAAACTAGCTTAGTTGAAATGAATCGTTCGTTTATAGAAAGAATGTATGACAAGGAGGTGAAGCATGCCGCGTCCGTAGCTATGGTGGTTGAGTTGTTGTCAACGGTTGTTGCATCGGCAACATAGGTGGTTGGGTGAGTGGCGACGGAGACAGTGGTGGTTGCATCGGTGATAGTGGAAACAAACAGAGGTGGTGGGTATTGCTCACCCATTTGGTCTCATTTTAACTTAGCAAGTGTTTTAAGAGCGACTTATTTTAATTCGTTTGTTGTTCAACTTGAGTCAAACCAATCGTATATTATAATTAAACAAGAATGTAAATACTATTTACCCGAATCAACTCATCTATGGGTCATGATCACCACACCTTCAAATCAACTACTCCACCTAAAACAGTTGAAGGGTTAAATTACAAGTGAAAGATATCATAATCCTATAAGCACATGTTATAACTTATAACAATTTAAGTGAGGTAATTAACATTTAGTGGTTGTAATAATGTGGAATAGATGATGCAAGATCCAACATGTTCAACTGCCCCAGTGAGGGCGATGGGCGAAGGTATGGAAGTGGTAGGGACATTGGTTCCGATGGGATTGGTTACTTTGTACCACATGCTTTGTTCCATAAAAGCTGATCACAAACACTGATATCTACTTCCTGCTTTATTTATTAATATGTTATACCGGCCCTGCCATCCACTTCATGCAAGGGGACAACAATATGTGTAGTCGCGTTAGGCCCCTTTCCGAGACTAGAATAGTCGCGTTAGGCCCCTTTCCGAGACTAGAAATGTTCAACGGGCATATTTATAGTTTGTAGAATCAAATCTGATACAACCCAAACACAACATGAATTTGATAATCGTGTGAGAGTGTACTCACGGATAGTATCCATACGTATGAGACCCTCTTAACCGAAAACTTATTAGACTTGGATACTAATAGTTAAGTATATTTCTCTTTTATACCTAAACTTTGACGTAAAATACTCACTTAGTTCAAATTGCACATTTTTTATAATTTTAGCAGAGACACTTTACTTTTTAAATATTGTGAAAATAATATGCATGCCAAACCGTGGTCAACTAGGTAGACTCGAAAACGACCGTTTAGCTAAATGTGTTAGCAAGTTTGACCAAACACGTTTAGACTAACCAACAAATTTTTTTTATTGGCTTCATTTTATGTGATAAATTTATACCCCTAAGTACCTAACCATATATTTTAATCATGAAGTGACTATATCTTATAACATAGGCATGTGTTGGTTGTGATTATTTATGAAAAGTAGGGAAGGATGATCATTCACTCCATACGCCATAGATATTCTCCCAGTATACATGGTTACATACATTATACCTGTAAGATTTTATGATAATAAGTTTATGAATCAGGAATATTATATTAAGACCATGTTAAAAAATACATTTTGAAACATTTATATTGGTGTATGAGAAAAAAAAGTAACTAAATGAGACTATGTTTAAATTTATCAAGCAAAAGTTAAATATCGTAAGTTTTTAGAGAATAATATACTATATGTATTGTTGGAAACAAAAAGAAAAATAAAATTAAATAAAAACCAATGAGTGTGTGCTAAGTGTCTTTAAGAACATAAACAACTTCCTTGTATGCTATCTAAAGCTTATTATACAATACTAGTTTGAGCCCCGTGTTTTACACGTGAATTTATAAAAAATTTAAAAAATTTGAACACTTATCAAAATACAATCGACAACACAATTATCATATATTATTAATAAAATTATAATTTATATTAAAAATATAGGAATTACTAAAGAAACATTACACAAATATTTACTAATAAGAGAAAATTTCCTTGTACGCTATGTTTGCGGTTGTGTTGGTCAATATACCTAGTTTATCAATAATCAAGATTTTTAGTCAATGTCTGCTTGTAAATTTTGACAAAGCGATGTATATATGCTCGTGTGAAAACACATGTTCTTTCAAGTACAAGCCAACCATAAATAATAAAACAAGAGTATGTTTAAAATCTTAATCTTATCTTAAAACAAAGCTTCCTAAATTCTCTCAAGCCACCAGCTTGCTTCATTTGTAAATGAAAGTTTCTCATCAATTTAAACCGAATTCACGGGTTTGGGTCTCACCAAACCCAGACAACCTTTTAAAAGGGTTCATTTCATATATTAAGAATTAATGTCATCAATTACTTGATATGAAAATCCTATAAAATAGGGATCTACTAAAAAATAGTATCCGGTTTTTTTAAAGATATTATTTATAATTAATAAACAATTTTATAGTAAAAAAAGCAGGTCGTGGGTCTCACCAAACCCATATAGCTTTTAAACCGGATTATAACGGGTTATTTATTTGTGAAACCCGTTCATCATCAAATCCTAAGTATATTAATAATTTCGTTACAATAAATATAATTAAAATCTAAAAAAATATATTAATATTAGAAATGAATAATATAAAACAACTCCGTATTACAAGGGATAAAAGCTAGTTATATACTCCTATATGATAGCTAAGAAAAGAACTTCATGATTCTATCTTTCCAAAATAAGCCAAACGAATAAATTTAAATGGTTAGTATGTCGATAAACAAATTTATGAGAATGTAGTCAAATGTATATAATGAAAATTTTAAAGGAAGAAAGTATTTAATTGACTTTTATTTTATATACCTGAAAATACTAAAAAAATAATAATAAAGCAATGCTTTGACTGTGGGTGTTCACGGTTCGGTTTCAAACCGTGAAACCGCCCAAACCGGCCGTCGGTTTGGTTTCACGGTCGGTTTTTTAATTAACTTTCGGTCGGTCGGTTTCAAAAATTATAAACCATATCAAACAGTTTGGTTTACGGTTTCAATGTTTTCAAACCGTAAAAACCGGACCGGACCGTAAATTCCAGTATGATTATTTTTAAAGATAATTTATATTATAAGTATTTGAATGTTAATACTTTGGTTTAGGTTCACAATAAAAATAAAACTACATAAATATTTAGATTACTAGATTGTTGAAAATGTAGTGTATTTATAGCAAACAATCTAAGTAGGTTTCTACCTCTTTAATTGAAGTGTAGAGGGTCTACTCTTCAAGTTAATATCTGGATACAAATAAAATTTGAAAAATTCTCATGTAATGTATTTGCGCGGATAAGTATTAGGGCCAATTTTTTTCACTCTATGTAAAACACAGATTATAAGGACATTTGTCTACATTTTTAAACAATCTGTTTATTTTATTTTATAGCATGATATATGCATTTCTCGACATATTTATATTTTATATTTATCATTTTATATAAAGTGCAAACCGTGAAACCAAACCGGAACCAATCCGTTATCAACGGTTTGGTTCGGTTTGGTTTCAAAAGTTAACGGTTCGGTTTTGGTTTTCTAAAATAAAAAACCGTTAGTAACGGTTTGGCTACGGTTTAAAAGTTAAACCGTTAAAACCGGACCGTGAACACCCATAGCTTTGACCACTTCAATCTCATTTGACATGTTCTTTTTCTATAGCTAAATTGTTTCATTTTAATACTTAAGGATAAACATGACGTTAAAATATAAAAGAAAAAAATGAAAAAAAATAAATAAACATTAACACACTTGCTTTATATATACATAAGAATAAGACTATTTTAGGTTAGGTAATGACCCCCGTGGTTTCCAAATAACAAAATGGGTTTAAATATGTGAAGATGGTTAAGAGAGAGACAAGTGGCACAAAATAATATTCTTTTATTAGAATAAGTAGATGATCTATTTTATAAATGAAAATGTTTAGTGGTGGATTTAGATATAAATTTTAGAGGTAATGTTTAATTTTTTATTTTTACTGTATTTCATACAATGTAAACGAAGATATAAACACGATGCATGGGGTGCAAATTTCCCCTATTCGGTTTTTGAAAGCTTGAAATCGAGCCATTACGCCATGTTCTTTTGTTTTATCGAACGTTTCTCTTTCGACTACGCAAATTAAAGCGTTGTTCAAATACTTATCACCCATTCGCTTAAGCAAAAACCCATAATGATAATTTTCATTTTAGAAAGACATATTTCAATGGTTTTTGTTGCAATCGGTAAACCAACTCTAGCTTCAATATTCTATAAACAAAATAAAATGTGGTATGCTGTCACACCTGACTAGGATAGTGGAAGCGTAATACAAGAATGTAACAGACACCTCTGGTACTAACCACATTGTTTATAAAGAAACACTAACAAACTAATTTACATTATATTACATCATTCTAACTTTATTTACAAACTAGGCGTTACACAACGTTAACCAGTTCGTAGCTGCTTGATCTTTTATTAATATATTTGCTTTTATCTACAATTGTCTTATCTACTTCCAGCACATGTAGCACATAAACACATCACTCCACCTTTGGTATACTAGAAAAGCATGTTAAAGAGGGTCAACTGCGAATAGTTGATGAGTTTCCCAAGTTTAAACGAAACCAGTACACGTTAGTAACGGAGCCACATTATCATCATCGGGTTCGACTGAACCCGGTCCTTTTTCGGTTTTATATATAACCTACAATGTTGAATTAACGAGCGAATCCATTCTTTTTCGGCGAGCGAACCTATTATCGTTTTAAAATAGTATATTCGAACCCATTGATTATATAAAGTTTAGTTAATAAACAAATAAAAACATCGGCCATCGACTTAATTAGCAACCGACCAACTTTTTTCTTCGCCGTTTGCCTCAAAGTTTCAATCATCGCCAACAACCAATACCTGTTGGTCTATCGTTTGAGAATTGTTTTTCTTCAATGAAGCATGTGAAGTCGGATTTGCAGAATCATTTGGGTGACGACTATATAAACGATGCTTGTACTTATTGTATTGAGAATGAGTTCTTTTTCAAAGTCGCGATTGCAGATATTTTTCAAAACATGAAAACACGCAAGGAAAAATTATAATATGCAATATCTTTATATTTAATGACTTTGTATTTTATTGAATGTTAACAATATATTTTTGTTATAATAGTGATATTGCATTTTATTCATCTAACCGAATGATCAACCCAACCCATTCGGGCACGGAAACTTTGACACCGGAAAATTTCGAACCCATAGGAAAAAGTTTATGGCTCTGCCACTGGTACATGTAATCATAGTATTAATATTATGCATGTATACGATGTAACACAAGTGAACACTTGACGTGCTTTTACCACGTGGCCCCCTCACTGCCCACGCACTCCCCGTGGCCACATCTGCCACATGTCCCACGTAATATGTCTAACATCACATAGTATGTATGTATAGTTATAGTTATATGGTCATGTACAATTGTGTAATGTTCTGGTACTCTCCACCGGCTCTGTCAATTGTGTTTGTCAAACCAATAGTACTATTCACATACCACCGGCTCATGGTTAATCACTTATGTTTATGGGGACTTTCAAGTGTTAACACTTAGACAATTCACATCATAACACGTTTTCAGATAGATAGATAGATAGATATATGTATCCATGCTTTTCACCCCAAAAGTTCGTTAACAGTTTGATGGGTCATGAAACTCACCTTATAGTATCAGCAATATACTATAAGAGATATGCCTCGATTATAGCTCGATTCCTATAATCGGTATTGTATTGTTAATACTAGTATAGTCGTTAAACTGCATTGTGTGACATTCGTCAATTTCGGGTTTAATTTGTATTCGTTTGTGTATTCTTAATCACGTAAACCGACCCGATTTATATTCCAAACATTTCAAATATATAAAGTATTGAATTTTATGTTACTAAATCATTCCCACTTGTTCAATTTGTAAAACCCCTTTTACGGATTCGAAAATGCCTTTAAAACGATCAAATTACATCGAAAACGAACTTCTGGGACGCGAAACGAACCACGCAAGATGTGCTGGACCAACCCACCCCACCCCGGACATGCCGCGCCACGTGTTCAGGGCAGAGTAGGTCGGTCGCGCGGCGCCTAGGGGTCACTAATGCATAAAACTCGTTTTTGACTTGTTATATCACATGTTTAACCCTCTTAACCAATTAAAATACTTGGAAATCTCTAAAGCAACCTTGTGGATAACCCTAACACCTTATCTTTCCTA
>NW_027503655.1:0-26193 GCF_021521415.1 Bidens hawaiensis
GAATTATGGTTTAATTAACAAATGATAACCAAATCAAGAAAATATGAATAATTTAAAACCTTGTTACAATGTCTCAAAAGACCTGTGATTGATGATTAACATTCTCATCTATCATCCAATAAAAATTTAAGACCAAGATTCATATATTTTGATTATCAATAAAAAATCAAAAGAATATTATAAGCTAATTAACTCACCTTTTCCCCTATGACAGCAAAGCTCTCTGGTATGTTTATTCCTCATAAGGAGCAAATTCTGCGATTATAAAACTGGGATCAAATAAACGTGTACGCAGAGAACAATTTCAATATCGTAGAAACAATACACAATAATTGAACAATTCCTATGATCGTTCATTGAAACCCAAATAAATAAAATTCACCGTAAACCCTAAATATGCAAATTATGTGAACCTGAGGTTGTCTTTGGATTCGCCAATAGCCAGTGCTCTATTCTAACACCATTAATTTTGTTGAGCAGATGATAATTCGAAGGTGGAAGTGGGGATTGGAGATTCATGTTGTGGAGACGGCATGATAGTTTTATGGTGAGAAGAAACGTTAGGGAGATAGTTGTAGTAATTGAAGAGAAACTGATGGATTGAAGAGTAATTAATGTCACCGGGAAAGAAACCTGACTGAAACGCCGTAGACATCCAATACAATATTTTATTAATTAATTCAGATTACGCCGGGGACTTAAATTTAACGGTGTCTGGCCGGATTTTGTTAAATTACCATAATAGACATCCAATATGTTTTATATGTAATATAGATAATAGATGTGGTTGTTTGGTTTAAGTAGATAAAATCTCAAATTAATCATCGGTTTGGTTTTAGGATCGCGCATTCAAAAACGTTTTGGCTAATTAATTTATAAATGTTTCAAAATGTCTTTCACTGTTTGAATTACGGCTTATAACAAAAGTTGAGCGTTTAAAATCAGACCGAAGTTGTAATATTGCATTTTACTGTATGTTTTTGATAATTTATTTTAATGAAATTAATGTCTTATTTAAAACAATTAAAATTATCCAATTATAATATAGAGACAAGTAAGCGAGCAACAAGTTGCATCGCCACCTCCCTTTGAATGAAAAAACCAATCCTACTGAAGACAAAGTTATCTTTCTTCGGCGTTGTTGAGTTACTTTTCAGAAACGTAGCAACATCGGGGGTAAGAGACCCAAAAGTATCGAAAGCAAAAGGAATGAATGTGTATTGATTCTCAACACACGTCTTCTCGTGTTTTGCAATTTCCCCTGCTTCTCCCTTTAACATGGCCTGCCTAGAAACAAACACGGTGTCTCTAAACCCGACAAGAGGGGATACCCCAGTAAGGTCTACACAAGTATGCTCCCCCATCCAAACAAAAGAATGTCCGATGGTCGGAGAGTAGACATCAGAGAGTAGACATTCCTTCACGCGGATCTGACAAGAAATTCACATGAGCCTCTTTTTTGTCAAGATTCCCGTCCGTTTTAACACATCATAAAAGACACCATTGTGTTACGTTTCAAGTTATTGTGTAACATGTATTAATCATTGTGTTTTATGTATTAGATAATTTGTTGTTATTTTATCATTATTTTTACATATAATTATTACACAACGGTGTTATTAATATTTAAAAAACATAATGATGAGTTGAAAGACACAATACGAAAAGACACAATGACGAAAAAAGACACAATGATAAGCGAAAAGACATAATGGTGTGCGAAAAGACACAATGACGAAAAAAGATACCATGATAAGCGAAAAGACACAACGGTGTGCGAAAAGACACAATGACGAAAAAAGACACAATGATAAACAAAAAGACACAATGATAAGCGAAAAGACACAATGGTGTGCGAAAAGACACAATGACGAAAAAAGACACAATGATAAACGAAAAGACACAATGGTGTACGAAAAGACACAATGGTGTACGAAAAGACATAATGACGAAAAAAGACACAATGATAAGCGAAAAGACACAATGGTGTGCGAAAAGACACGATGACGAAAAAAGACACAATGATAGCCGAAAAAACACAATGGTGTGCGAAAATACACAATGATAAGCGAAAATACACAATGACGAAAAAAGACACAATGATAAGCGAAAAGACACAATGACGAAAAAGACACAATGATAAGCGAAAAGACACAATAGTGTGCGAAAAGACACAATGACGAAAAAAGACACAATGGTGTGCGAAAAGACAGACACAATGATGTAATTTTTGTTTTAAATTTTATATAACAAAATCATACTCATATTAAAGATAAAAAACGATTATTATTATGATGAATTTTTTTTAAAAAAAATATCATCGAAATAGTTATAGACGTTCTAAAATGATGGGGGTATTAACATGTGCAATGCATGTGGGAAGAGAAAATATGTACAATTACCTCTATACCCTTTTCCTTTTGATCCACACTTGACACATGTTAATTATTTATGGCTTCTCACACTTCTCATTTTTGTTACCCTTTGTAGAATAACTTGACCCTATTTGTCAACTAGTAAAGCTTTCATTTATATACATGATTGTGTGGTTACTCAATATGTACTCGTTGTTGAAAAAAAGAAAAACTGGATTTAAAAACTCTTTAATTGAGTTCTTGAACTTGAACACGAAAATCGAAGGTTTTTGACGTCAAGAGTTGGTAATGTATGGTTTTAGTTGTTAGTGTAATCTTGCGTAAGTGCGGGGACCTAGTTGTCGTACTTACAAACCTTTGGGGTTTTGAGTTAGTTTTTTACCTATTCTTGTCTAACAAGTAATTGTATGGTTATAAATAGGGTTATTTGTAATCAAGTAAACACAACAACTTATCAATCAATACAATAAAGGTTAGACTTGAAATCTTATTATCTTCAATTGGTTATAAATAGGGTTTATTTGTAATCAAGTATTCACAACAACTTATTAATCAATACAATAAAGGTTTAGACTTGAATCTTATTGTCTTCATTGGTGGGCTAAAAACAATAGTGGGAATCAAGGAAATAATAAATAATATGATGGATAAATAATGAATCGGAAGGAAGGCACATAAGGTTTATTTAACTTCAAAACTTCAACTTCAACTTCTTATTACTTCAAATAAATAAAACTCTATTTATAAACTAAATAAATATGAGTTTGACTTGAACTAGGAGAGTAATAAAATTAAAAAGATAGACATAAATAAACTTTAAATAAAAGATAACTTTGTTTGATCTTCTCCTTATCCTCCCTTTAAGATCGACCTAGCCACCCCTAGGTTTATCTTTAACGAATCGGGATTAAATATATCATTCACCGCTTAATATGGATTCGTTCCTTACAGATCTTCAATCCCGAGCAATTTTCTCATCTCTTCAAACTTTAACTCCGGTAGCGCTTTTTAAAAAATATCTGACTTTTGTTTCTCTCCACTAATGTGCTCAACTTGGACTTCACCACATACAATACCTTCACGAATGAAGTGAACTCTAATATTGATATGCTTACTTCTCCCATGAAAAACATATTTCTTCATAAATCAATAGCGGATCTATATCCACTTGTAACGTCATCATCTTTCTTCATGCCCGGTCAACTCGCTTAACAATCCCCTTAACCATATAGCCTAACAAGCGCGCGGTTGCTGCCGCCATTTACTCAGATTCACATGACGACAAGACTACGATTTGTTGTTAATGTGAGAGCCATGAGATCAATTCACCACCATAATAAAACGTTATTCCGGTGGTACTCGTCCATCTGACTGATCCATACCATAACTACTATCACAAAAACCAACCAACTCTCTACCACCACATCCATACGTTAAACCATATCCACTCATGCCTTGTACGTATTGTAATATATACTTCAGAATCTGCATAAGGGATTGTTTCGGTTCTTGCATACACCTGCTAGCAACTCCAACTTAGTAACTCAAATCGGGCCTTGTGTGTGTTAAATACCTTAAGCTACCGATTATTCTCTGATATTCGGTTGCATCAACAGGTTCTCCTTCTTCATATTTTGTCACTTGCAACCAATGTTCCATAGGAAATCGATTCGGTTTGCACTCGCTTAAATCTGCACTCATTAAAATTTTATTAGCATAAGCTTCTTGTTTCAATTTTATCTCATGCTTCTTTTGTGTTACTTCAATGCCCAGATAGTAAGAAATCATTCTGAGATCTTGCACCTCGAATTCATTCTTCATTTGACTTTTAAATTTCTCAATATCGGCTTGACTCGAACCAGTCACGATAAGATCATCGTCATATACACCAACAGTGAGAATGTCGGTTGATGTATATAAATATATACATCTTTTTAGCATCAAATAATCTCTAAAAACTGCTATTTAATTCTATCAAATAATGTAGTTCAAAATGCTACTTATCATGTTAAAATTTATTTTCAGGTAAACCCAAAACTCAAACGAATAAACAAACAAAAAGCCAAAGAAAAATCAAAAAATCCCAAGAAAACATTGAAATACGCCCCCCATGCCTCATGGAACACGCCTCCATGCTTTCCTGTGCAAGTAAACAAAAATCTACAAGAAAAGACAAAATACTGGACAGCGGGACACGGGGCCGTGGTCACCTTTCAGAAAATACAAAAGAAAATATAACAAGACACCAAAAACACGAGGCCGTGCCCCATGAAACACGCCTCCGTGGTAAGTCATCATCTATGATCTGACAGTTAAATGCGAGAGGACAGATGGACACGGGGGCATGCCTCCTTTACATGGGGCCGTGCCTGATCACCCAGACTGCCTATAAATAGTGGACCATGTTGCATTCAACAAGTGTGTTTGAATAGAGTTCTATATGAGTTTCTCTTAGAAAAACACCCACTTTACACTCATATTTAAGGTCTTGAAGAGTTTGAAGGCTTGGAGGTTATCATAATCATCATCATCCATCATAATTGAAGAAATAAGATTCATCCACATTTGGTTAGATTGTTATAGTTTGATCATATGTTTGTTACCTTCATCTCTTTTGATGTTTATAACCATCTAATTTCTATGAAGAAGCTTTGTTTTACTTGATGATTATATTAAATATGTGATTTAGTTTAGTAAAGTACATGGTTATTTTGCAATTATCCTTTGATGAAAAATGTTTTATCACTTTAATTCAACAAATCAAGGTTGATGATTAACAATTATTCATGATTCACTCATGTTATTGGAGACAAAATTGGTAAAAAGAATACCTTGATAACTTATTCAAGATAAAATATGGATCCTTATATTGTACTTAGAAATGATGAGATATGGGTTATGATCTATTTTTCTAGTGTTGGTAATTCTGAAATAACATTGTTAACACAATTGCTTTGGTTATCATGCTAGTTAGAGAAATCATATGTTAAAGGAATGTGTAATTATAACCTAATTAAATCAACCAAGGGGAGGTCGTGTGACTAACTATAACCACCCGAAGTAGTTAGAATTGGTATTTGAGAAATGGAAGTCAATCCTAATCTTTCTAATTTACTAAACTACTTGCCTACTTAAATTGACATTCTCGTGGTAGTATGAGATTAAGCAAGGATGGACTTGAAAATATGCATGCTACTTTCTTTTATGTCAAAGAATATGCTCACTTAGAAATGAGGGGCTATTATATCATATATTATTAGGGCAAGTTTGTCACATATTTACATCATAATCATCAAGGAAGAATGAAATGAATTCTTGATCTTAGATGGTAACCTTCATATAATTGATTTACTCATTTAGAATTTCTTTTCTTGTCACCTATATATTATATATAGGTATTTCTATTAAAGTTTAAAATCAACCCCAAAATGATTATCTTACATGATTGAACTACAACAAAGGTTAATAATTAGAAATATTTATGTCCACGGATCGATACTTGGTTCTTACCAATACTATTTTACATACATGATAGGTACACTTGCCTATTTTGTGTGTGTTTAGTCTTAGTAGAAATCACTTTTATAAATTTAAAACATGATCTTGTGCGAAAGCTAATATCCCATCTTTTACTATTTTACCACACTGCGCACGCACATCAAGTATTTGGTGCCGTTGCCGGGGACACGGTACGTTTCTAAGAATGATCCAAGTTTTTAATTTAATTATTGTTTATAAATTGTGCAAATCTATAACTTTTATTTTTTTTTACTAACTATTAGATTTGATTTCTCTTATTTTAAGGCTTCTTTTCAAGAAACACACATACGAACAACCTGATCGTCTCCTATCATAAACCAGTACGGATCTTCCCAGAAGTAGAACTTAAGATCAGAGAAAATTTTCTTCCGTTGTTGATGAGATAGCCATTTTCTTAGGATTCTACAAGCTAGATAGTTTGCGAAGTCGGCAAACACAGTACTTTCATCCTTCTCCTGCATGACTTCTTGGATATGCATGAGAAATTCATGTGGAAAATTATCATTGATAATTTCCTTGTGGTGTTTTTCTGAAACTAGGCATTCTAAGCGTGAGAGATGGTCTGCGGCTACATTCTCTCCTCCTTTCTTGTCCTTAACTTCAATTTCAAATTCTTAGAGTAGTAGAATCCATCGGATAAGTCTGGGTTTGGAATCTTGCTTGTTGAAGAGGTAACGTATGGTGGCATGGTCGGTGTAAACTATGGTTTTGGAAAGAACTAGGTAGGATCTAAATTTTTCAAAGGCAAAGACTACTACTAGTAACTCTTTTTCTGTTTTGGTGTAATTTTCTTGCGCATCGTTAAGAGTTTTACTGACATAGTAAATTGGGTGAAATGGCTTTTCTTTACGTTGTCCGAGTACGGCTCCAACTGCAAAGTCACTCGCATCGCACATTATTTTGAATGGAAGGGTCCAATCGGGTGTAGTCACGATTGGTGCGTTGACAAGTTTGTATTTTATTATGTTAAATGACTCAACACATTCTTCAGAAAAGACGAATGGTGCGTCTTTCTCCAGAAGTTTGGTCATAGGCATAGCAATTTTGGAGAAGTCTTTTATGAAACGACGGTAAAATCCTGCGTGACCTTGAAAACTTCTAATGGCCTTTACTGAAGTTGGGTGCGGAAGCTTAAAGATAGTTTCTATTTTTGCTTTATCAACTTCTAATCCTTTTTGAGAAATCTTGTGGCCAAGAACGATGCCTTCTTTAACCATAAAGTGACATTTCTCCCAGTTGAGCACTAGATTTACTTCCTCATACCTGGCTAACATTTTGTCAAGGCTTTTTAAGCAATGATCGAAAGAGTCTCCAAAGACTGAGAATTTGTCCATGAATACTTCCACAAAGTGTTCGATCAATTCGTAAAAGATGGCCACCAACTTGGTTTTAAATAGCGCGAAGCGCTTTGATGCGTTATGTCCCAAAATTCGATGCGCGATGCGAGCGCATCACGTATCTGATGCGTTCTTTACTAAAATAATTCTAAAAAAATAATTATACATGATATTTTAACATCTTAACTTTTAAACTTTCAATAAATAAAAAATATGGGTAAATAAACATAAATGATCAGTTTTGCTGATTGTTTACCTAAACTAAAATTTAGCTATTAACTTGGAAACATGGGTAAAAGCAGTGAAATTTCTGTTGATTGTTAGGCCCAATATATTTTATATATAATGTATTAAATAAATTGTAAAAAGCCTTTAATTCAAATTTACAACTAAAAAGCTTGATGTACAAGTAGATGATAACAATTTTAGGGTTTATATATCACTTTAGCTTCCGCCTCCTCCATCCCCCAACCTTCTACGCCGATTCTTCTTCTACCAACTACCTCCATGACTATACAAGACTTCTTTATCATCTCTAGATAAGTAATAACTTTCATAACTAAAAGATCCACCCAGTTTTCAATTGAAAAGGTCCGATTCTATCTCTAATTACACGTTGCGCGCATCAGAGCGCATTATGCAAGCCGCAATATGCGAAATCCAGCGCAATATTGGTGCAACATGTAACCCCAACGCATCGCAGCAGTTAATGCACCCCAGACCTCGCAACAGCGCATCAGCGTAATATATGCGCATTACGCGCGCAATTTAAAACCAAGGCCACCATGCAACGTTGGAAGGCGGGTGGACCATTACATAGTCCAAACAACATTCTTCGATAGGCAAAAGTTCCATACGGACATGTAAAAGTGGTTTTCTCATGATCTTCAGGAGCAATGGGAATTTGGAAGTACCCGGAAAATCCATCAAGAAAACAGTAGAACATTTTTATAGATAAACGTTCAAGCATTTGATCAATGAAAGGAAGTGGAAAATGATATTTTCTTGTGGCGTCATTAAGCTTCCGATAGTCAATGCAAACTCGCCAGCCTGTGATGGTTCTCATTGGTATTAGCTTATCCTTCACGTTCATTACAACTGTCATTCCTCCTTTCATGCGTACTACTTGAACTGGACTAATCCGGCATCAAGGACTTTGACTACTTCTTTCTTCACCACGTCTTGCATGTTGGGATTTAGACGTCTTTGATGTTGGACCACGGGTTTGTATTCTTCCTCCATGAGGATTTTGTGAGTACAAAAAGTAGGACTGATGCCCTTGATATCCATGATCTTCCATGCGATAGCCTTCTTATGGTTTTTAAGAACCTGAAGAAGTTCGTTTTTCTCTTCTTTAGAAAGGTGAGATGAAATAATTACTGGGAGTTGAGCGTCTTCTTCTAGAAATGCGTATTCAAGGTGGTTTGGAAGTTCTTTTAACTCTAAGGTTGGTGGTTCTTCAATTGAAGGTTTTGATTTTTCATTACATTCGGTTATCTCACATACTACTTCTGATGCTTCGTGATAGTTAGCATTGAGATTTTCGTTTTCTAAAATGGGTCTGGCGATGGTTTCGGTTAGGACTTGTGTTTCTAGTGGGTTTGTGATGGAGGAATCTCGCACATAGCAACTTATGATAGAATCTATGATGTCGACACAATATAACGTGTCATCGTGATGTTGCAGATATTGCATAGATTTTCCTATGTTAAAAGTGATTGCCTAGTCATTGACCCTGAGAGTGGGTTTTCAGATGCAAACGTCAATAATAGCCTTTACAGTGGCTAAGAAGGGTCTTCCAGAAATCAGAGGTACACTTTTGTGTTCCTCAATGTCTAGTATTACAAAATCTACTGGGAAAAAAAACTTGTCAATTTTGACAAGCATGTTTTCAACAATGCCCTGAGGATATTTAACAGATCGGTCAGCTAACTGAATGCTCATGCGTGTGGGATTCGGTTTTCCTATCCCTAGTTTTGCAAAGACCGCATATGGCATTGGGTTAATACTAGCCCGTAGGTCAGCCAGGGCAATGCTAACAGACAAATTTCCTAAGAGACAAGGGATAGTAAAACTCCCTGGTTCAGTCATCTTTGTTGGTAGCTTGTTCTGGAGGACTGCAGAGCATTCTTCGTTCAAGGTGATGTGTGATAATTCTTCAAGTTTCCTTTTGTTTGTCAGCACTTCTTTGAGGAACTTGACATATTTTGGCATTTGATCGATGGCCTCAATAAAAGGGATGTTAATGTGGAGTTGTTTGAAGAGTTCTAAAAAACTTCCCGTACTGAGCTTCCAATCGTTCCTGCTTCAGCCGTCCAAGGTATGGAATAGGTGGAATATAAGTTCGGACTGGCTCCTTGGGTTGTACGGTGCCCGTTGGGATTAGTCTTTCCTGCATTTTGTTAGGGGACTCGTTTTCCGTAACCGGTTCTAAAGTTGGTGAGGCAACAGTGGTTGTACCGCTTCTGAGTGTAACAACGTTAGCTGTTGCATTTGTATTGGTGATTGTGTTGCTTGGAAGAGTGCCGGTGGTCTTTCGAATAATTGTCGGACAATTTGTCCGATCTGAGTTTCTAGATTTTGTAATGATGCTTGTTGACTTTTTAGGTCGGCTTCATGTTTTACCAATACTCCGCTGATATCAACAGCTCTTGAGTCGGCCTTCTTTTCTGCTTCATTTGTTGGTCATGATTTGGATTAACATTTCTTCGATTTTTGAGTAGCTTGGGTTTTGATGGCTATTGGAACTTTGATCTTGAAATTGGGGTTTAGGCTGGAAGGGTTGATTCATCGGTCTTTTTTCGAATCTGGGTAGGGGTTGAGTGTTACCTCCTTTCTTCCAACTGAAATTCGAGTGGTTTCTCCATCATGGATTGTAGTTGTTACTGAAAGCGTTGTTATGACGAGCGATGAAATCGACTTCCTCCATAACCATAATGACTTGTTTGCAGTCACTTGTCTTGTGAGTTCCTCCACAGGTGTCACAGGTGATCTTGGTTTTTGGTAGTTCGACTTGAAGTTGTTCGAATTTCTTAGAAAGGGCTTCAAGCTGTGCCGTGACAAGAGTGTTGGAATTAACGTGGTGTATTCCTTTGTGAGTTGGTGTAGATCTTGGTGGGTTATAGGCGAAATTCTTCTTTTTTTCTTTTTCCATGACTTCAAAGGCTTCGTTAGGTGATTTGGATCCCAGGTCTCCACCGGCGATTTGGTCGATGGCCTGTTTGTTTTGACTGGATTGTGCGTCAAAGAAAGTTTGTACTTGTAACCATACACTCAGTCCATGATGTGGGCATCTTCTCAGAAGACTTTTGTATCTCTCGCATGCTGCTTGTAACGACTCATCATCATCGGTCTGGAATCCGGTAATGTTGGCTCGGTATTTGGCAGTTTTATCAGGCGGAAAGTATTTGAGGAGAAACTGTTCAACCATCTGGTCCCAGGTAGTGATGGAGCCAGATGTAAGAGATTCTATCCATTCTAAGGCTTGACCCATTAGTAGCGATGGAAAAAAGCCCAAGCCCGACGGGTATACCTGAAACCCGAAACAAATGGGACAGGTATACCCGAAACCCGATGGGTATGGGTCGGGTATGGGATTAGGTTTTAAAAATTTTCGCAGGTACGGCCCGGGTATGGGATTAGATGATACCCGGCCCGATTACCCAAAATCACATACCCGTTTACCCGCACTATGTACCCGGTTTGTATACCCGAAAAATTCTTTATATTTCATAGGTTGTGAAGAAAATATATAAATATATATATAAAAGTTATAATGATATTATTTATTTATTGTCACACTTTTATATATGAAGTGCATTATATTTAAATTTGTAATAATTTTTGTATGAATAAAAGGAATAAAATAAATATAATGATTAAAAAAATGTACATGAAAGTCCCAACGGGTATACCCGATACCCGCGGGTATGCCCGAAAACCTATGGGTAATTACCCGACAAATACCCAACGGGTAATGGGCCGGGTATGGGACAAGGTTTTACAAACGGGTATGGGCATGGAATTACCAATACCCGGTCCGAACCCAGCCCGTTGCCATCCCTACCCATTAGAGAGAAAGAAAAGAGTTTGAGTTTGATCTGATCTTCTCAAAAAGTTTGTATTTTAAATATTCCGAAGATTCGTAGGAATCGAGATATATGAGAAAGAGGGTCTTCGTCGAGGAGACCATGAAATTGAACTGAATTTTCCACCCTATGAATGCTACTTGATTTGATTTCGAAATTTTTGGTGATTTCGGGTGGAGCCACTCTAGTGCCATAGCCTTCGAGAGTCAGCCTGGCATACTGGCTCATTGTTTTGGGCCGCCATAATTTCTTCAGTTTGATTTTCTCCTAATGTGGTGGCGTCTACTGATTCGTCTTTGATTTTTTTGGTGGTTTCTGCAGTCCGTTTACGCGCTCATCGACGAAAAAGTCATCCCGGTTCAGAAATTAGAGAAACAAGCTCTGGCTTGAAAGTAAAGGACATACATGAGATTAAATCAAATTTAAACTATTTAAACTAAAGATTAGTTAAAGTTAAACTACGAGTTAGGCTAAACTATTCTAAACTAAACTAAGATCTAAGTTAATTCAGCTAAGGTTAGGTAAATAAATGTTAAAATTAGACTAGCCATAAAATTATTAATTCTAATATAGTAATAAGTGAAATAAAATAAAAGTTAAAAATTTGTACAAATATAAATAATGATTAGGTTAAAACTTGGATCGTTCTTAGAAACGTACCGTGTCCCCGGCAACGACGCCAAAAACTTGATGTGTGCTGTGCGTGTGGTAGTAAAATTATAATGAACTGGATATTTAGCTTTTGCACTAGATCGTGTTTTAAATTTATAAAAGTGATTTCTACTAAGACTAAACACACACAAAATAGGCAAGTGTACCTATCGTATATGTAGAATAGTATTGATAAGAACCAAGTATCGATCCGTGGACACAAATGTTTCTAACAATGAATCATCATTTTACTTTAATCGGAGGTTTTAATCATACTGGGGTTGATTTTTGAACTTTTTATAAAATATAAATACTTATATATAGGTGACCAAGACGATAAATTCTAAACAAGTAGTTAAATTATATGAAGGTTACCATCTAAGATCAAGAATCCACTCCATTGTTCCTTGATGATTATTAAATAAATACGTGATAAACTTGTCGTAATAATATATGATAGAATAGCTCCTCATTTCTAAGTGAGCATATCCTATGACATAAAAGAAAGTAGAATGCGCATTTTAAAGTCAACCCTTTCCTAATGTCATGCTACCACGAGCATGTCAATTTAAGTTGGCAAGTAGTTAAGTAAAGTCAAAAGATTAGGATTGACTTCGATTTCTCAAATACCAATTCTAACAACTTTGGGTGGTTATAGTTTAGTCACACAACCTCCCCTTGGTTGATTTAAGTAGGTTATAATTACACATTCCGTTAACATACGATTTCTTTAACTAGCATGATAACCTAAGCAATCGTGTTAACGATGTTATTTCAGATTACCAAAACTAGAGAAGTAGATCATAACTTATATCTCATCATTTCTAAGTACAATATAAGGATCCATGTTTCGATAAATTATCAAAGTATTTCTATCTTTCAAGAACATGAATCGATCATGAATGATTGTCAATATAATTGTCAATCACCAACTTTGAATTGTTGAATTAAGATGGTGAAACATTTCTCATCAAAAGATAATTGCAAGATAACCATGTACTTTACTAAAACTAAATCACATGTTTAATATAATCATCAAGTAAAACAAAGCTTCTTCATAGATTTAAGATGGTAAATGGAGTTTAGCTCATAATGAGCAATGTTATGAACATTAAAAGAGATGATGATAACAAAAACATGATTAAGCTAGAACAATCTAACCAAATGTGGATGAATCTCCCTTCATAATGATGACGATGGATTATGATGATGTTGATGATTATGGATGATGATGGTAACCTACAAGCCTTCAAATTCCTCACAAGATATTCAATATGAGTGTTAGTGGGTATTTTATAAGTGAAAACCGTATAGAATTCTCTTCAAGGCACACTTCTCAAATGACACAAGAGCCTCTATTTATAGGCTTTCTAGAGGAAAAAGCACAGCCCCGTTGCATGTTGTCAGATCGTACATGATGACTCACCACGGGGGTGTGCTTTCAGAGGCACGCCCACATGCTTTTATTGACATGTGCTTCAATTCTTTTTGTCTTTATCTGGAGGTGACCACGGCCCCGTGGCCATTGAGGCACGGCCCCGTGTCCAGCTATCCACTATTTTGTCTTTTTTGATATGTGAGCACGACCCCGGTTTCCAAAGGCACGACCCCGTGTTTCCAAAAGCACAGCCCCGTGTTTCCAAAAGCACAGCCCCATGTTTTGCTGTTTTCTTTGGTTTTCTTTGATTTTTCTTTGTCTTTTCATCCGTTTCTTCGTTTGAGGCTTGGATTCACCTGAAAATACATTTTATCATGATAAGTAGTTATTTTAACTATATTATACGATATAAGTTGCAATTTTTAGATATTATTTGATGCTAAAAAGATGTATAATTTTATATACATAACTTATTCTCACGTTGGAGGGTGGTTACGGGAAGACCCCCTTCTTGTCCTTCCCGTAACGAGCTCACGATGCTTGTTTTGCAGGTTTCTGTCACTGGACTTCCGGAGGTTGTGCTCATATCGTAGTCGGTTGTTGTTTGTATCCTACAATGTGGACTTATTAGATCCAGGATCCGTTAAGGGGATCGGATTAGTGTTTCTTCACAAGTTGTATTAGAGTCAAATCATCTAATCTTTTCTTTTTATCGAAGTCCAACTAAAGAGTTTGTCTCACTAACAATTGCATCGTGCGATTAACTAGGATGTGGATAAAAGAGCACGTAGGTGAAGGGAAGAAACCGATGATTCAGAGATGGTTGATCTGCAACTGATTGAAGGTATCAAGAAGCTGAATAATGACAACTATAACAGAAGGTCGGTTAGGACCTCTGGGAAATAACTAGCGGTGTTGATACCATGGATCCCATAATTGACACCAATGGTGCAATTCATAAGTGGAGAATTAATGTCGGAAGGGCGATGTACTTGCTCAAGACCACAATCGTTGAGGATTTTCTTGATCATATTCATGATCTTGCAACACCAAAACAAGCCTGGATACACTCGTTGGACTCTTTTCCAAGAGAAACGATACAAAACTTCAACTTCTAGAGAATAAATATTATTTGTATACCAAAAAGAGACTTCCACCCACACATTTCCACAAAGTAAAGTTCCTGTGTAGGGAAATTGGTAACATAGATCTACAAGCGAGGATTGGAGATGCTCGTATGAAACGAATCATAGTACATGGCATACGATCAGAGTTTCAAACATATGTTGCTGCGGTCTACGGTGGCAAGTCCCCCCCATCCCTAACTGATTTTGAAAATTTGTTGGCTAGGCAAGAATCACTATTAAAACAAGCAAATAGAATAGCAACCAAAACCGAAGACAAAAAGGCTATCTTTGCTGGAAAATCGAAGAAGTGACAGCCGAACAATACGCATCAGGGGAACTTTGTTAGAGGAGGGAAGCATGAAGTAAACAAGAAAGCTAGTTACAACAAGAAAAAGGCTAAACCACATGAAGAAAATAGAGGCAAGACAAACAAACGATTCCCCTTCAAGTGTTATAACTGTAGGGAACGAGGTCACATGGAAAAAGAATGATCTCAACCAAGAGAAGAAAGGAACGCTGCTGTGGTGAATGAAGAAGAACGTTGGGATGTCGAGGTGAGGGTTGCTTAGGTACAAGATTATAATGCCCTCACAGCAATGATTCAGTCAAACAACCGTGATGAGCGGATTGTGGACTCCGGGGTTCGAACCATATGACAGAATACAAGGATCGGTTGCTAAACCCTAAAAAGTATAACGGGAACCAAGTTGTTGTAATTGCTGATTATTCAAGACACCACATTACTCACGTGGGCGATATAAAATTTCCACAAGCTACGAACGAGAGGGAGCTCATAATGAATGATGTTTTCAGTGTTCTAGGTATGAGAAAAAAAAATTGTTTTCTGTACCACAGGTTACTTCGATGGGAAAGTACGTCTTATTCGGGCCGAACAACGTGAGTATATTCGATGAGTTCAAAACCAAATCCAAAACCATGTTACAAGGAAAGAAGAATGACACGGTATATGTCCTCTCAACCGAAACTACTTATGTGGAGAAAACGAATAAAAACACAAAACGCGGACATGTGGCACAACCGGATAGGTCATGTCGGGTTTGTCAGACTTGACTTAATGATGAAGAATAAATGGATACGTGGGCTGCCACAACTTGGTGTAAAAAAGGAGATAGTATGTGCAAGTTGTCAATTCGGTAAACCAAAACATCAACCGTTCGATGATTCCGAATACCAGCCAAAGCACCGTTAGAGTTGATACACTCCGATGAGTTCGGGCGGGTCAAGCATTCGTCAATTTCATGTTTGTGATTTATGATAACGTTTATAGATGATTATTACTCACATTATGTTTGGATTGATCCCATGAAAGAAAAGTCACAAGCTGTTGAACATTTAAAGTTTTCAAAACCGAAGCCAAGATGACCACGAGCCGAAAAATTCATTGTTTTAGATCAGATAATGGTGGTGAGTACTTAGCACTGATTTTTTTGATTATCTAAAGGATCACAAAATAAGAATACAATTAATGTGTTCAAACACACCCGAACAAAATGGTGTGTCAGAACCGAAAAATAAGAACTTACCCGAAACGTGTAAGAGTATGGTACAAGGGAAACACGTACAAGAGAGGTTTTGGGTTGAATCCATGAAGATGATGGCTTATGTAGTAAATAGATTACTGCCACAAAATTAGGAATATGTGTTACCCTACATGAAGCTTTTTAAGTTAAAACCAAACGTTAATCATATGTGAGTGTTCAGCTACGTATGTTATATATTCGTACCAAACCATCTTAGAACATAGAAGGCTACCCACTGCATTTTTGTGGGTTACGAACAAGAGTAAAAGGGGTGGCATTGTTGCGACCCGGTGACAGGAAAATGCCATTTTTTTAGACTTGTGGTGTTTGATGAAAACTCGTTATGGTGGTCTAATGAAAAGGAGAGTCTACCTAATTAAGAATAGCTCTTAGAAGAATTAAAAAACTCAAGTATAACATTGGGTTTCAATGGCAATATAACCTAATCGGAGGAAGTTGAGGAACTACAACCGCAAGTTCAAAGACCATGGAAAATGGGTGTAAACCCACAATCTACACCAAGAACCGGTACTGATTCAGAAACCGAACTCATAAGATCAACACGAACTAGAAGACCAAATTCTAAGTATGCAGCTAATGTGGCTATAACTGAAGTTAATGAAGTTGAACCAAATTCTTATGAAAAGTCGAGTAAATGAGCCGAGTGGGTTTAAGCAATCGAATATGAAGTTTCAGCCCTACATAGAAACAAAACATGGGAACTCATCCCAAAGCCTAATAACGTTTAATTTGTTACATGTAAGTGGGTGTTTAAGTTGAAGAGGAAAGCAGATGGTTCCATAGATCGGTTCAAGGCCCGGTTAGTAGCACATGGCTTTTCACAACAACCCAACCTAGACTAAGAAGACACTTTTAGCCCGGTAGCTAAACTTACTGTCATACTCTCAAATTTCCACTAGCGGGGTTTTACCGCGAGGCGCGTGACACACCAGGATCTTAACCATTCGTCATACCAAACCAACAAACATAAAATATTTAAAACGCGGAACAACTCTCGTCAAAGCACGAGTTTCAAAAAAAAAGACAAATAGTTCAAAGTCTTGCGGAAGCGTAAAGGATAAACAGTTTTAAAACAAGTAACGCGTGCCCAAACATGCACAACCCATATATCTTAAAGAAATATGAAATGAAGTTTATGCAATTAATAAAAACTCCAAGCAGCATGCTACGTGCTCCCTAGAACTACCTAGCGACCTGGGCAAGTATCAATACTCAAGTGTCAACACAAGGTTGGTGAGTTCATAAGTTATAATAAAAATAAAACAAGTATAATATGATTAAGTAGATTTTTCGCATTTCAAATTTCTATCGGGGTGGCTAGCCCATTTACAAGCTACTAGACGGTTGAACCGAAGCTGACTGTATGTATGCCTTCTTACCAGGTCTATCACTGACACTGGCGTATAATAGTTAGGTAAATAAAACACTCGTTTTACGACATCACAGCCGTGCTAGCGCGACTAGCCCGAGTGGGGTTTGTCAAACCCAGTAGTACTACTCAATATAACCCCACGATCCCATCCTATCGGTACAAAGTAATGTAGAGACTTTCGGTGATATAAAAGCATCTAGTATAAACTTGTGATATAAATAAGAAATTACAAAAATCCGTAGTATGCCACTGCGTTTTCCTCCAGAAAACCAGTATAAAAACAAGTATGTGTTTTCTCCCCGAAAACATGTAAAAGAAAGATAGTTGGTGTTTTCTCCCCGAAAACATGTATTAAAGTGGTTTGGTTTTCTTCCCGAAAACATGTATGAAAAGTATAAACTCACCTTAAGTATGCAGAAGAGATTCCGCCAACAAGCTTAACGAAAGAAAGTGTGCCAGACTAACCAATACCTAGTACAAGCGTTAAGCTATGAGGATGTGTTTTACAATACGACACCCTAAGACTCGCGTAACGACCCACACACACAAACATGGATCTGACCCGACGACTCGTCGGTGATTGACATTAATTTCTACTGTTTCCAATTATACTAACATGCATCCTATCTCACAACATCATCCGAACATAAAGCAGTTACCAATTAACTCAAATATGTTCAAAAATCTCACGAGACAGATTCTCGCATGTGGAAACTAATTTATTTAACTAGACATCCCTTTGAAATAAATTCTATAAAAATTACCACAGAAGCACGTATAAATTTGGTTTCTTAATATATTTTTATTATATTTTTACTTTGTGTAAAACATTCGCAACAATCAGATCATCACAGAAGGTACAGATTTTAACTCAGTCTGCGCAACAAAAAGTATAAGTTTGGCTAGACCTCCAAACCAAACAAAATCAAGCAAGGCTAATTGGGTTAACTTCCTGACTCAAAAGTAGAAACTTTCAGAAGTGGAATTAACCCATTTGGCTTTGTCACCATTAAGTTATAACATCGGGACTATAGGGCAGAATCCCACCTTACTAGTCAGATTCGACATATGGTTTTGTAAAATCATAAAAACTATCAAGAACTCGTCCAAAAATTACAAACTATAACCTTTTGAAAACTAGACTCCAAGTAGAACGTCATGAAATCAAGAATCGACCAAAACTAAGCATTCTTCATCAAGTTACATGTAAAACCATAAGCGAATGAAATTTCGTCCAGAATCTGATCTAACATAAACCCTAAATAAATCATGTTTCCATCAACCCTAACATTCTAAATCATCAATCCACGATCATATATGTCATATAGCAGGTACATCAAAGATATTTTTCATACATGCTTCATTTAACATCACAAGAACACGCAATGAATCAAGAAAACAACAATTAAGAGGTGGTTACTTACAACTAGTGATAACTTCTATAAAAACACGAACCCTAGCACCTCCTAGGCACCCAAAGCTTCCCAAACGACCCAAGAGCTGTAGGGTTTCACCCAAAAACGGCTGAACTTGTTTATAAGTGATCTAGGGTTTTTAGAAAATTTTCTTTTTAAATAACGTGTATGGGATAAGAATATGATCTGCACATGTTGTTTTTGTTATTATTATTATTACTATTATTATTATTAAAATAACCAAGTATACACATGTAAAGCAATTTATAAGTAACACACATATATAATCGTTTATAATGTAACCACTATCGGGTTCGACATTTATCACCAACTCGTACGGATGGACTTGTGTGTGTGTGACTCGTTACCGACTTGTGAAATGTTATGCATGAACGTCTAGGATTATGGAGCATGTGTTAACAAAATTAACCTAAAAATGCGAGGTGTCACACTTACCATGATTCGTTTAGTTTTAGCCATGGCAGTAAGCAAGAATTGGAAATTGTGGCAGATGGACATGAGTAACGCGTTTTTATACAGCGACTAAGATCATGTGATTCATATGGAGCAGCCAAAAGGTTTTGAAAGTGAATTCCACCCGGAGTATGTGTGTAAGTTAAATAAATCTATCTATGGTATAAAGAAATAGTGATGAAGTAATTGCACAGTTGAAAGAGAACCTATGTGTTGGATTCCACATTAAAGATCTTGGAAAATCTAGTCAGTTTTGGGGCTTATAGGTAGATTACAAAGCTGATGAAATCGCGTTGCATAAGAAAAGATATTTCTGTGAGCTGATGTTGAAGTATAGAATAATTGACTGTAAGCCATCAGTAACACTAATGGATACCACCGTTAAGTTATGTGCTGACAAAGGGAAAGAGCTCGATGATCCTACTATGTACCGAAAGATGGTCGGAAGCCTAATATATTTCACACTTACAAGACCTGATTTTGCCTTTGTAGTTGGTGTTCTGAGAAGGTACATGCAAAAGCCTAGGAAGCCCCATCTTGATGCTAGAAGAAGAGTGTTAAGATATGTTAAAACAACTTTGGAGTATGGTATTAAGTTCAAGAGGAATGTGAAACTTGAACTTGTGGGGTACACTGATGCGGACTATGCTGGAGATTTGGATTTAAGAAGGTCAACCTCCGGGTACGTGTTCATGTTTGGTCAAAGTGAAATTTTATGGGGTACTAAGCGACAATCCACAGTGTCACTATCTACTACCGAAGTCGAGTACAGTGCTGCAGAAATGGCTACTCAAGAGTTGGTATGGCTAAAATTGTTACTTGAGAATATGAACCAAAAATTGGAGGAAAACGAGGTAACCTTGTTTTGTGGCAATATGTCGTCAATTAAAATGGCAGAACTGCTACTTTCCATACTAGGACAAAGCACATTGAAGTTCATTATCAGTATGTAAGTGAGAAGGTTTTAAAGAAAGAAGTGAACTTGGAATATATTAACACTCGAAGACAAATTGCAGATGTGTTTACTAAGTTCCTTTATTTTCTCTGATATGCTAACTATTCCTAACCTTTCCCTGAAGACCTCATTTCTAATCCTATCTAATCTAGTGTGTCCGCACATTCACCTCAGCATCCTCATTTCTGCCACCTCCATCTTGCGCTCATGTGTCTTCTTGACGATGCTGAGGTGGTTTAGATTATCGTTTAACCTTCTTCTCTCTCTCACAAAACGAAATTCCGGCGACCGTATCACCGCGTTCACAGATGTGGTGATACGGTCGCCGGAATTTCGTTTGCTGAGAGAGAGAAGAAGGTTAAACGATAATTTAAACCACCTCAACATCGTCAAGAAGACACAGGAGCGCAAGATGGAGGTGGCAGAGATGAGGATGCTGAGGTGGATGTGCGGACACACTAGATTAGATAGGATTAGAAATGAGGTCTTCAGGGAAAGGTTAGGAATAGTTAGCATATTAGAGAAAATAAAGGAAGGGAGATTGAGATGGTTTGGGCATGTGAAGAGGAGACCGACAACAGCGCCAGTTAGAGTAGTGGAAGCCTTCATTGTGGAAGGAAAGAGGAGTAGAGGCAGGCCTAAATTGACCTGGGATCAGAGAATTAGACATGACTTGACAGAGTTGCACCTCTCGGAGGACATGGTCCAGACTAGAGATTCGTGGAGACGTAGGATTAAGGTTAGCGACTTCTAAGTGAAGGTACCTAGTTAGCTTAGCTTTCTATTTAGGGTCTAGTTGGCTAGCCTTGCTCCTTGTTGTTTATTAAATTATTTTGTTTGATGCTGCTTTTTGTTTCGTATGCCCTATTCCTAGTAGGTTACAGATTCCTTGCTTTTTTGGTAGTTTGCTATCTATGTATTGCTAAGTGTCTTTGCTTGTAGGATGTATGTTTACTCTGATAACATGTATGTAGCTTTATGAGCTGGGGGTCTCTCTGGAAGCAGCCTCTCTATTCTCACGGATAGAGGAAAGACTTGCCTACATCCCACCCTCCCCTAACCCTACCGATAGCGTGCTATGCGGTGGGATACACAGGGCTTGATTGATTGATTAATTGTTTACTAAGTGCTTATCTAGAAAAAAGATTATTGGTTTTTGCAAGGATATTAATATGAAAGTTGATGTTGAGAGGGAGTGATAAAGTTTACAACATCAAAGGGTGGTTTGGTTGATCTCGAGGGGTGGATGGAGGATATCTTAAAAGTCCAAGGGGTATTTGTGTTTCTTAGAGAATAAGTTTAAATTTTTGTTTATCTTATAAGTTAAGTTTATTTTAATTATATTTAAAATATCCTATTTGAGTTCTGGTAGGATTGGTTTTGTACAGGTATATATTCAGGGGCGGACCCACGTACATCCGATCGGGGTCCCGGGACACCAATGTTTTTAGAAAATTACTTTGAGACGGTATATTAAATTTTGTAAGGACCCCATAAAAATTAATACTTGGAACCCATACTAATAAAACTGAACTGGTATAATAGAAAGTCCCTTACTTTTTTCTTTGAGAGGTTGCAGGTTCAACCTCACCATACTATGTTTTTGTTGTTTTTTTGTGTTTTTTATATCGTAGTCAATATTAGTTATTTAGTTAGGATATTTGTTTTTTTCTTTAGTTTCTCCCATATAGTCATTATCACCCTACAACATATATAACGGCAACATGGGTTTTGCATATTATTTTATTCTGTGTATGTATATTATAATTAATCATTTATTTTTGTTAAATGTTAAAGTTATTTTTTCATGTTTTGGTCATGTATGTTAGACCATATATATAGTTTTCTTTTATGTTTTTCGGGTATGAATAAAAATGAGTTAAAAGTCAAATCTAGATTCTCTCTACTTACTCGTTTCCGATGACACCATATTTCCGTGTTTTATTATGTTCCTCGCCTCGCCTCGACCCGACCCGAATAACGAACGACCCGGAAATTTTGTGTTAAAACGAAAAAAATTGGGACCCCCATTGGCAAAAAATCCTGGGTCCGCCAACTGTATATATTAACCCTAGTTTCGTTTATTTTTTTGTTCATGTTCTTTGTTTTATGTTAGTCGAATAAAGGTGAAAAGCTTCCAACAACTGTTAGCAGGTGTTTGTGTTTTGTGTTCTTGATCTCCACTTTAATATCATAACATTTTCCACATGAACCCACACCTGTTTTGAAACGAGTAGTTAATCAACAAATGTTGGGGGGGGGATCATTCCTTCTTATAATCCACAGCTAGTATAAGTGAATTTGGGGGGGGGGGGGGGGGGTCATTCCTTCTTATAATCCACAGCTAGTATAAGTAATTCTGTTTAGCCTCACTCCACTTCATGCTAATGACTCGAGTGACGATATTTTATTCAAACCTGCTCTTCACACATAACACATTATCTACCCCAACCTACCCATGAGATTTACGAGGTTCTCTAAACCCCCACAAGAATCATCTTCTCTAACTTTCAAGTTCATCAATGACAAAAGGCTGTCAAGAACCGCTTTACATAGCCTACCTCCAAACGTTAGCATTGTTTTTTTTTATTTCTATGAGGATAGCTTACATCCAATGCCTATACAAGTGCATATTTGAGCCTACCGGAGGCCTAAAATAAATAAATGGAAACAAACCCGATCGACAATGTAGGATGTTGCCAAAGATCGAGACCGTACGGTCCTCCTTCAACCCTACCCCAGGTCCCCGAACACCTTGATTTTTCTCAAAGTTTCTTTTCTCGATATCTATAGGGTTAGGCTAAACATATCCCCTGGTTGCTTGTCATACCCCACCCCCCCCCCCCCCCTCCACCCCCCCCCCGCGGAAAAACCAACTTTCATATTACCCATTGAAATCATATAATTACCAATTTATCACAAAATTAAGGATTTCATATTTTTTTTACATGTTGCGTTTTTTTTTATTTCGGGTTTAGGGTTTAGGTTTTCGGGTTTCGGGTTTAGCGTTTAGGGTTTAGAGTTTCGAGTTTAGGGTTCGGATTTAGTGTTTAGGGTTTAGGGTTTAGGGTTCGGGTTTAGGGTTTAGGGTTCGGGTTTAGGATTTAGGTTTCCGGGTTTCGGGTTTCCGGTTTATGGCTTATTTTGTAAAAGATGAAGAGGTAACATAAGGATATTATAAATATATATTATTAAAATTTAAAAAAAGTATTATAAATGTTTACAATATTAATACTAAAAAATAAATTAATAGTAATACTTAATAATTTTTAATTTGATATATATATATATATATATGTAATGGTGATTATTAAGTTAAAAAAATGTTGTGGGGACTAATATGTATATAAATAATGTTAACAGGTAATAGTAATTGATCTAATAAGTTCAGGATGGTGTATATTTAATAAAAATGGTGTAAAAGAAGGTACATTTAACAGCACCCTATCTATATGGTCATCAAGAGTTGTGGGGCTCGTTATTCTTTATCGTTGCTACAGATTTTGGTTAAGATTTTATGTGAATCTACTGAAGCTTCTAGTTCAATTTCTTATCATACTTCTGATTTCGTCTTACATAAAAAAAATAACAAGCTTAGCAAATTAACTAGATTAAATATTAACATAATAGATTTAAATTATAAACGATTATTAAGAAAAAAAATAATAAGATTAAGAAAAGGAACGGAGTTAGTAATTTCAATAAATTAACATATTAGCAAATGATAAATGACTAAACACATTTTCTAACTATACTATTAAACAATAAAGTTTAATTCAATATGGTCTCTTTCTATTGGTGAATTCTTAACCTTTCCATGTATATCTAACAATTCTTTAATTTTCATATGAATTAAATAATTCTAAAATAAATTAAAATACTATACAATCAATTCCATTAAATTCTATCAATGATTATTAATTTCTATAAATTAATTTATATTCAAATGTATTCATATATCTAAGTAATTTAGTTTATTTTACATTAGTAAACATTATTTTAGTATATATGCATAATTACCTGAATTGTATATTAAATCAAATATTTAGATATTGAAAATATAGTACAACATAATAAAATATATTGTATACCTTAAACTAAAAATCTTATATTTTTGTTTGTCTACTGTTATTTATATTATGCAGGAATGTTATATTATCTTGTCTTTAGTAAACATCATTTTAAAGACCATAAAGGTAAAGTATATAATGAATACAACCTAAAGAGATTATAAGATAACATATTTACGCTAATAAAATTGTATAATAAATTATCGATAATGAGAACATTCCTTTATAATGGTTGTAATATTGGATGATTGTATAATATATTATCGATAATCATTATTTTTTAAAATTGTATAATAAATTATCGATAATTATCAATAAATTTAACATATATATCTTACAAAAAAAATAAGTCAAAAAATAAAATGATTATCAACTTTTGTAACCGATGTTTCAATTTTAATCCTAATTTTTAGCCATTTCTCTCCCTCTAAATTTATTTATGAATTTGTGAAATACCACTAGATATTACGGAGTACATTATCGATAATGATTAAACATTCCATAAATTTAAACTTTTACACTGCATTACTGAGTTTTTTATTTAAGGGATTAGAAAACAAAAGATAAGAAAATTTCTTTTTACATTCTTGAGTTTTTTTTATTAAAAGAAAAGAAAGAGAATGGAAATAAAAGAAAGAAAATGGAAAGAAAACTTAGGTTTTTTTTCCTTCAAAACTTTTCTGCCAAACATGACATGATTGTGAAGGAAAATTTATAACTCATTACAATATTACTAATTTATCCTATCTCAATTCTATTTTTCATGTTGCTATGAGGACATGATTGTAAATTTAAAATTTTTTCCCTATCTTTTTCTTCCGACCTAACTCAAGAATGTAATTAACACTTTCTTTTCTTTTCTATTATTTTAACTCGAGAATCCTTTTAAGCATATAATTTCTTTTCATTTCTTCCCCTATCCAATCTTATCATTTCTTTTTCTTGTATTTAAACCCGAGAATGCAGTGTTAAAATAACCATCAAGATTGATTATATACTAAATATACCATGATTAAAAATTTATTATTTCTAAAAAAATTTTCAAAATTTAAATTTTAAAATTTAGAATAGCTTAAATATTGTTAAAATCATGTCAACATTCCATAATTAACCTCTTCAAATTTATAATAACTTGAATATTCTCTATCTTATAACGTAAGTATTTTAGTTTAGTTGACATTAGTAAACATTTTTTATATATATGCTTAATTAATTTAACTGTCTATTAAATCAAATATTTTGAGATTCAAAACTAAAAATATGGTACAACATAAATTTAAAAATTAATATTTTAATATATCTGGACATACATTCCATAATTAACCTCTTCACATTTAAAATAACTTGAATATTCTCTAATTTCAAAATCCCTAATTATATGATGTAAATAAATTATTTCAAAATTCCTTTTGTTATTTGTATTGTTTAATTGATTAATTGATATTTGATTCATCGGATTTAATATAAAACAACCTAACCAGTCATTATGGATTTAAATGTATCATAATTGGCTCTAATTTTAGATTTAAAAGATTTGACCGATTGACTTATTAAAAATATAACCAATAAAGTATAACTTGAAATCTGTAATCAATTGCAAGCAAATTTGTCTATATCAGGAATCAAATCAACCATATGATTAAGGAGGTACACACACACACACAATATATACATATATATAATATATATCTCTATATATATATATATATATATCAGAACACGGATTTTGAAATATGGTGTAGATTTAAACATATCAATTTAAATTATATTGTAATTATAATATAATTTAAAAACATTATATTCAACTATTTCTAAAATTTAAATATCTAATGTAGACCTCTGATGCAGC
>NW_027503656.1:0-24787 GCF_021521415.1 Bidens hawaiensis
AGCAATATGACAACATTATATTGACATCAAATTAAAAAGAAAGCGAAGTAAAACATACATGCGTGAGCTCCAAGCTCAAACGCGTTGACGAGTCTTAACTCTAAAACGTCAGGGCCTTAGCCCAAAAATATGAGTCTTAGCTCAAACTTGAAGGCTGGGAATCCTCACAATTTCCCATACGGCTCCGCGCCATAGCCTGGGAATCCTCACAATTTCCCATACGGCTCCGCGCCATAGGCTGGGAATCCTCACAATTTCCCATACGGCTCCGCGCCATACTTAAAGGTTGGGAATCCTCAATTTCCCATACGCCTCCCCGCCATACTTGAAGGTTGGGAATCCTCATAAACCCGTCGGCCACGCGCCAGCTTTTATTATCATTACTTTCATTGCCCGTAAGACGCCCCGCGCGCAGGTTTCCATTATTATTACAGCCCGTAAGACGCCCCGCGCGCAGGTTTACATTATTATTACAACCCGTAAGACGCTTCGCGCGCAGGCTACTGTTATTATTACAGCTTGTAAGTCGCCTCACGCGCCAGCTCAGTTATTATTACAGCTCGTAAGTCGCCTCACGCGCCAGCTCAGTTATTATTACAGCTCGTAAGTCGCCTCACGCGCCAGCTCAGTTATTACTCTTAGCTCGTAAGACGCCTCTCGCGCGCAGGCTTTATTATTTTCAGCTCGTAAGACGCCTCTCGCGCGCAGGCTTTATTATTTTCAGCTCGTAAGACGCCTCTCGCGCGCAGGCTTTATTATTTTCAGCTCGTAAGACGCCTCTCGCGCGCAGGCTTTATTATTTTCAGCTCGTAAGACGCCTCTCGCGCGCAGGCTTTATTATTTTCAGCTCGTAAGACGCCTCTCGCGCGCAGGCTTTATTATTTTCAGCTCGTAAGACGCCTCTCGCGCGCAGGCTTTATTATTCTCATCTCGTAAGACGCCACTCGCGCGCAGGCTTCATTGCTCAGCTTGTAAGACGCCTCTCGCGCGCATGCTTTATTACCCAGCTTGTAAGACGCCTCTCGCGCGCAGGCTTTATTTCTCAGCTCGTAAGACGACTCTCGCGCGCAAAGCTTTATTATCCTTATAACTCGACACAACCATCATCTTAAGGATCACAACGCGTCACCATCATGGAGAAAATCTCCCAGACTCAAGACAATAAAGATAAGGCCGAATAAAAGGGAAAAAACCGCCCTAACACCTTATAAAGTCCAACGCTCCACCTAAGCGCTTGCGCGCCCAGAAGCAACGCTGGACTTGGGGGGGCTTGTAGGGGTATGGTATTAAACCCGGTTTACAATCCTAAATTTATTATATTTGGTTTGTTTTATTATATGGGCTAATACATTTGTTATTGGGCTGAGGAGGTTTGTGGAGGTAGCCCTAATTGGGCTAGGCCCATTAGGGTATCATGATGGTGGCCATGAGACTCTATATAAGGAGGTCTTCACCTCCTTATCATGGGGTCATGCTCAGTAGGTGCCACCACCAGTTTTTGTGTCTGTGAACAAGAGATCTTGAAGATCTCTTAGCGGTCACCTCCACACCCCCAAAACGCCACTGCAGATCGCGAGCAGCCGGAGGAGAGGATCAGCAGACCAGGATGCGGTTCATTCATCTCGAAATCCGTGGAAGCTCCTTCATGAGTCAGGTCAGATTCCATTTCGTGCTTCGACATTACTATAATAATATTAAGTTATCTTAATCGTAAGCGTTAAGGGCAAGGACATAACGATAATTTCATCGGTATTGATTTGGTTCTTTATGTCTTGTTGAAATTAGTCATTATTAATTTATTTAAAAATTTAAGTTATTTGTTACTTTTATTAAATTGTTAGTTCAAGATAGTGAAGGATTTAACCAAATCTTTAAACAATGAGGACTGAAATTGTCAAATAAGTAAATGAAAAAAAAGAGAAAATTCTCAACATAGCCTTTTTTAGAGAGAGAAGTCCCAAAATAGCGTTTTTCTTCTCAAAATCTTTTATAATTTGGACTGTCAAGAAGCATTGGGAAAAGATAAAAATAAAGACGAGATTTTAAAAGAAAGTCAGGTAAAAGACGAGATTTAGAGAAATAATGTCGGTAAAGTCTAAATTATTTGTAATCTTGGAGCAAAAGTTCAAATTTTTCAAAAAATTTTTTACCCAAAAAAACCGTATTGAGAGACTGTATTATTATGTTTCATACATTTCCCGTCCATATTTTTAAATTCTTGAAAAAATATATTTTTTACAATATACCCCTAAACCATCATCACCCACTTAAACCACCACCACTACCGCCACCATCCACCACCATCCACCGTCCGTGAGTGGTGGGTGGTGACGGATGGTGGTGGCGGACGGTGGGTGGGTGGTGGTGGATGGTGGCGGTAGTGGTGGTGGTGGTTCAAGGTGGTGGTGGTGGTTCAAGTGGGTGATGGTGGTTTAGGGGTATAATTGTAAAAAATATATTTTTCCAAGAATTTAAAAATATAGACGGGAAAGGTAGGAAACATAATAATACAGTCTCTCAATATGGTTTTTTTGAGTAAAAAAGTTTTTAAAAAATTTGAATTTTTGCTCCAAGATTACAAATAATTTGAACTTTACCGACATTATTTCCCCAAATCTCGTCTTTTACCTGACTTTCTTTCGAAATCTCGTCTTTATTTTTCTCTTTTCCCAATGCGTCTTGACAGTTCAAATTATAGAAGATTTTGAGGAAAAAAAGACTATTTTGAGACTTTTCTCTCTAAAAGGGACTATTTTGAGAATTTTCTCAAAAAAAAAAAACAATATTATAGAGTGATTGAACCAGCCTAGGGGGATTCAAACCTAAGTCCTATCTTTGTTGAGCATTAAGAGCATCCATAACAGGTTTTGTTCCCTAAGTTTGAATCTAGGTGGCAATGGGTAGATTTTGAGAACACAAACCTCGCTGAGAAGTAAAATCCATAAAAAGAAGTTTATCTCTACAAACTTGCAAGGGACTAGGTAGGGGGCATCAAAATTTTCTCCTCTCTCATATAAAAAAACACATACACACACACACATATATATATATAAACACATGTATATATATATAAAGAGGATCAAGAGAAAACTTATTTTTAGAAAGAACTTAAAAACTCTAAAGAATTATTTTTAATTAAAAATAAAAAAAATATTTTTAAAAATCTGTTTTGACCATTATTCTATGTTATTACCCTTCACTCGAAAAAAATAAAAATAAATTAAAAAAACCCGTTGTAATGCACATACGTATTACTGTGCAATACCGTTGTATTACACATGTGTATTACTATGTATTTTTAAGTTCAATAGTGTTTAATTGCATATATTCAATATTTGTGTATTATATATGTGTGGTAGTGTTGTATTATACGGGAAAAAATAATAATAAAATAAAAGTCGATGTAGTGCACATGCGCGTTAATGTTGTATTACACATGCGTACTAATGTGTATTCGATGTGCGTATTAGTCTTATATTGCATATATACAATAGTGCGTATCAAATACGTGCAATAGTGTTGTATTCTATGCAATACAACACTTTTGCATATATGCAATGCGCACTATTACACATGTGCACTACACCGACGAGGTTACCGATAATTTTTTTTTAATCAATAACAACATTTAAGAATAATGGAAAAAAAAGATACTTAAAAAAAATTAAAAATACTTTTTAAATGTTTTTAAGTTTTCTCTTTAAGAGTAGTTTTCACTTGAACCCACCCTATATATATATATATATACACTAGTTTTAGGACCCGTGTCACACACGGGATAATCAAATTATAAAATTATAAGTAAAACAAATAATTACATAGTGTATATGAAAAAATGTATTACATCTATACTTGTATCTATACAATGTGTACATAAAATTGATTTTATTTATATCACAAAATGATTTTTTTAAATGAACTTAATAAAAAAATGCCCGTGCAAAATCATACCCGAGAATGCTTCTTTCGATTGAAAAATTCATTCTCGGTGTCATATATATATAATTGAAAGAATTTTGGTTATGAACCAATTTCGAAAATAAGACTTCTCATACGATAGTAGTTCTAACCACTCAGCCAAAATACAAAAGAGGCGTTACCTTTATTGATATATTTATCCATTTACCACCCACCAAAGGAAAGTAGGATATTAAATTGTAGCAATGGATGTTGTTCAAGAAATATGTTTTTCTGAGCTACACCATAAAAAAGATTTTGATAAGTTTCAGAGGGCTTCTCGACTTTGTCATAATGACAACATAAAAAATAACATGTTAACCCATTCAATTTTGTGATTATTTTCTTTCATTTGAGCATAGTTTTGCATGACATGCTTCCCATACAACGTTCTGATCACCATTAAAGGAAAAATTAATGTGGCATAAATATTTCAAATTTGATAAAAGTTAAAAGCATTGATAGGCATGAGGGTGGCATGTCGAAAGTGTTCGCAATCTTTTCTTAAATTTTAATAGTTGAGGGAAAAATAGTTAATTTGTCAAATCCCGAATCTTTTGATTATTTCAAAAAAATGCCATTAAAAATAAACTTGAAACCCGAATAATGTTTAAAATTCTAACTTTCATACTTTTGACATTTTAAAGTTAACACTTTGAACCCATAACAAATTTGGCGATAAATCTATTTTGCATTCTCACAATTTTAAAAATACTCAGAATTTTTATTTTTGACCCGTAACAAATTTTGACCTAAATGTAGTTAACTTGTACCAAACAATCTATTTACCAACTTTTGACTCATAAAATCAAATTTAACTTCCACAAAAACCCAAAACAATTTTCATTTGAGAAACATGACTTGTTGTTGAGTTTTGAAATTCACCAAGTATTTTGAAATATATAGTAAAATAATATGTTAATATTTATATTTATAAAAATATATAGATATTATATAAATATAGTGTAAATGGAAAGTGAATAATTATTGATTTATTATATATATTATGGTATATTAGTTTTGGAGAGAAAAAATTGTGAGAATTAACAAAACATGACAAGTGTGTATATATATATATATATATATATATGTATATATATATATATATATATATATATATATATATGGCTAAGTATAAAATCAAAACCCACTTGAGTTGTGAAAACTCTAGAAACACATTCTTAACCATATGTTTTTAATTAATGTTTAAATCTTGTGGTCCACAATTAAAGTGAATAAAAAATGTAAATATAAATATAACTTTTTCTCTCTCCTGAAAACATATATAAAAATTAGTAAAAAAATGATAAAAAATAGCAAAACATTTTTTTTAATGTTTCGATGTTTTGTATTAAATGTTACAACATATATTATATGTAACAAAAAAAAACGATGTTACATAGGGTTTTCGCGGGTTTTCACAACTCAAATGGGTTTTCATTTTAACCTTACTCTCTCTCTCTCTCTCTCTCTCTCTCTCTCTCTATATATATATATATATATATATATATATATAGGGTTAGGTTAAAATAAAAACCCACTTGAGATGTGAAAACTCTAGAAATTCATTCTCAACCGCGTGTTTTTAATTAAAGTTTGAATCTTGTGGTCCACAATTAAAGTTAATAAAAAATGTAAATATAAATATAACTTTTTTTCTCTTCTGAAAAAATATATATAAATATTAGTAAAAATATGTTAAAAAATAGCAAAATAATTTTTTTTTATTTTTCGATGTTTTGTATTAAATATACGTGTGAAAAAAAAACGATGTTAAATAGGGTTGTCACAGGTTTTCACAACTCAAATGGGTTTTTATTTTATACTTCCCCTATATATATATATGATTGATTTCTTTTGAGAACAACTTTGAGTTTTACGAACTCGAAAAAACTCAACGTAACAATTTTTTTTTGATTTTTTTTACATATATGTAGGTTACATGTACGTAGAAAAATTATAGAATTTTTTTACGTACCAAGTCGACTTTTTACATAGGTGTAACAGACATTTAAATTAGTATAATCACCGTACATCTTTATTCTCTCTTATACTTAATTTGTTAATCTCATTTAATCTCAATAACATAATCTAATCTATTTAATCTCAACAAGATTTTCAAATTATCCTTCCATATATATATATATATATATATATATATATATTATACACACATTTAATTTTCTTTTTCATGGGGTTGTGGTCGTTTGTTGTTATGGAAGAAGGTAGGGGGTTTTTGGAAAGATTTGAAATGTAATGTGGACATGTGACGCTGATATGGCTGCTTGTATGCGTTTATTGTTTATAGATTTTCTAATCTTATCTGATATGCTAGCCATCCCTAATCTCTCATGAAAAAAATCATTTCTTACTTTGTTTAACCTTGTATGCCCACCCATCCATCTTAGTATTTTCATCTATGCTGCCTTTAGCTTACGCACATGTTCCTTCTTGATAGGCCAATAATCTGGATGACTTGTCAAGGTTAATGTGGTTAAAGCTTAGCAGGCTTGGGACCCAGGTTCGAATCCATCTTAGACTAGTTTGATGCCTTTATTTATTATTTTTTACAACTTTGCTCATATGGATTGATGCCTTTATTTGTTATTTTTTTACAACTTTGCTCATTTGGATTTTTAGTCCCGTTTGTTTAACAATTTAATTAAATCTTTCACAATCTTGAATTAAGTATTTAATAAAAATAATAATTAACTTTGAGTTTTATATAAGCTAATTATTAGTTATAATAAGAATTACTATAACAAATGAACCAATATCGATCGAATTCTTACCATGATTGGTCTAATAGCACATAGTTTAAATTAAAGAGACAAAATCCTCTGAAATATTTCTTCACTAAACAACAAAAGTTTTGTGAAATATGTGACTAAAATTACTAGTACGTCCATCCTTCACCTTCGTTACACATACTCTATTACCTAATATTTTAGTTTTATCAAGTCAATTGCAAGTTTGACAAAAGCCCCAACAAATTGAAGAATTTAATCCAATAAAAGTTAGGTCACCTATAAGTTTACTGCATTTATGTTACAATTTTAATTAAAAATCAAGTAATACAGTAATTATGTTGAGCAAATATTACTTTTAAATTGCAAAAGATGAATAAAATGCGACTAATATCATTTATGCATTATATTGTTTATTCCCATTTATGGGTTACAAACGTTACATTCTAGTTAAGCTTAATAAAGTAATAATTTAGACTAGATTTGGTCCTCTTGAATCTTGATCACAACACCCATTTCCTTATGGGGTTTGAACAATACCAACTTTTAATTCATGTCCAAAGGGGCTCGGGACTTCCAATACTCGCACAGCCATCTAACAAACATAAATTCTCAAAAAGATTTTGTTGTTGTAGTGACGGTGAGATTGGTAGATGTTGTTCCATTTGCATATGTATTAGAGTTAAAATATGGGATTGTCGGAATTGCAAGTTGACCTTTTCTGCCAGTGCCTTCGCTAGCTCAGCTTGGAGCACACTGATTTGTTTCTGAAGCATGCAAATTGTGCCAGTACAACCATAAATAGGATCTCGAAGCCTTGCAGTCGCTTCGTAAACCATACTGCTAACTGCATCTGCTCTACGAAACTCTGGAAGTTCCTGTACATCGATCACACGTAATAACATGTTAATTATTACTTAGAAAGTTTAATCCTAATGATTAGTTCATAGGCCACAAGAATTTGTGATATATGACAAAACGGTTTTGGGATGGCAATACTATTTTCATCTAATAAAATTGTATTATTTAATTTTCATAATACATCACGCATTAAGACTTTAATATTAAATCATATTAAGATGTTTTTGTTCTCTTTATTAGTTGATTGGTGTGACAGAAACAGTTGGTGTTCATGTGTCACATCCTCTCTCGTTTACTTCTATACACCTTTAAACATGAGGAACATTAATTCTCATTTTCCATACTAAAAAAAAACAAAAAAAAAAAGAAAAAGAAAAAAAAAAGAAAGAAGAAAGGGTTTTATATATTAAAAATACCATCGTTGCGATTCCCATTTTTCTTTACTATGTATGAATAAAGTAAAGTTTTAGATAAACAATGAGATTAGAAAGTAAAGTTTTAACTATATGTTAATCGAGTATTTAAGTACTTTTGAAACTTTAGTCAAAATCTTGGGATTCACCTTCAAAAAGCCAGATTCCAAATCAATCCAGCAATTTGCTCATTTACCATTGTCATCAATAAATTTATAGCTCTTACAAGAAAAAAATATATATACAGTAAAGTTTACCGCTACGTACAAAATCTATACTTGTAATGTGAATAATAACACTTCCAGCTTTTACTTTTGTTACCAAAAGCAATCATAGTTTGATATATAAAGAGTAACTTCATTTATTTATGCCGTTTAAAAATAATTTACAACAATCTAGTTGGGATAAAAAGTAAGTAAATAATAAATTAGGGGTAAACGTATTTACCTTTTCTTTAGACTAGCTAGCATGACTTCGACAACAAAAGTAAAAAAATTAGAAGTATAATAATCTCGTTACGATAAATTTTGGATTACCAAACTTCAATTTGCCTAAAAAACGTATTTCTCGTCTAATATAGGGTAAAGGCTTTACCAGGTGTTTTTAGATTTGCTTTTCTGGCTATTATATATATGTTGGTATAGTAAAATAAATATGATAAATTAAATTTGTATGTATTTAACGCATTTATATAGTTATATTACTTATTTGAACAATCATGAGTAAAACACCAAAACGAAATGTTAGTTTATATATAAACAGAACAAGATTGTTTATTTCAATTGAATTATTCAAATTCATTATGAGACTAGCTAATAATTAATTCTATAGTGTAAAAAAACTCAAACTTTAAAATAAACAATCCCAAATACACGCACCATATTGTTTTGTCATGTATTTTTGTTTACCTGCAACAATTTGATAATGTTGCTGGCTCCAAACACTCTATGTGCAATGGTGAACTTGTGTGGGTCAGTGGGTGGGAAGTAAGGGGCCAACATGCACTTGTCGGTGCACCGCCTTCGGAGGATCTTGCAGGCGGCACAAGGGCCGAGCACCACCGGAGTAGGAGGAGCAAGCACACTGGTGGGACTGAGCTGATCAGTAGTTGTGGTGGTGGTTTTCATGCAGCTTTCCATGTTATTCTAGAGAGAGAGAAAAAGGGTAATGGTGGCTTTAACTTTGCAAAAGAACGAAGTGGGAATATATAGAGGTGGGAAGTGGTGGTGATGACGTCGTTTGGCAGTCATTTGATGCTTTGGTGACGTCAGCAGGTGTGGAGGGTAGGGTTTTACCGTGTTTGCGGCTTTGGTCAAAGATAAAGTCAAGATCAAGGGACCTACATGCATGATGGATGGACTAAACGAACGGATGTCAAATTTAACATAGTTACAGTTTCACACCTTTTGCATTTAAACCGAAATAAAAGTTAATAAGACTTAGGGGTATGGTTTATTAAGCGTTATTGGTGATCTGAGATGGTACGAGTGGTGTTGCGAGAATGTCGTGCTACCATACGCTTAGACCACTAGTGATGAGTTTCCAATGACCCAGCTCACGTGGCTCAGTCAACTTTATTCTTTTTCATTTCTTCTTGTTATTAAATAATACGAATAAATGTAACGGTAGATATAAAGTATGAAGTATAGCATAGGTTAAATGATATGAACGAATGATGGAGAAAAAGTTAAGTTGATGACTAATCCGAAATAATGATGGATAGTATCCTTCATTCTGGATTACTTGACATCAGCGTCACCTCATGTCTTCTTCTATCATTCAACCCCACTACTACTCATGTTATACTTAATTCTCCATCATATATTCATATTATTTAAATACATAAAAGAAATTAATAAAAATCGATCGGTTAATGATGAGCATGAAGGTGGTGGATCACGTCATTAGTTACCTAATGGTGGAGGCGCGGTGTTCCAATAACCTCACGCGAGCCACGTCAGCATAATTAATAAGCTATAGTGACCCACACACTTAATAATGTTATTTGTAACAATGGTTCTTCTCTATTATGTGAAAACATTATTTCATATGAAATTGTCATTGTTGAATATTGACAGGAAACACTCCAACGTTCTCGAACTTCAAGCTCAAACTTTTTTCGAATGGCTAAACTTTTATTAAAATGAAATTTCGACTAGCAAGAAACTAGTCAAAATACTACAAAGAAAATATTTAATACTTAGAAAGCAAATGAAACAACCACGAACTGTGGACCTAAGAGCATACTACCCCATATAAAACCAAATGTAAAATCGACAAACTGTACGTAAAGATACTATATATAGAAATAAACAAAAGAAAAACCACAAACCAAATGCAATTATTAGCTAGTACTAACTTATCATTTGCATCGTCAAAATATTATATTACTTATCATTAGCTCTAGAACCCGTATAATATACGAGATGCTTAAAAGAAATACAATTAAGCTAGAAATTAAATGATTGTTTAAACAAAAGAAACATTTTATTGATCAACCACATAATATTCAAGATTTGCAATTGATATAATACGCTATATGAAAATATGATAAGGTACGCATAAGGTCCCCCAAAGAGTTAAAACAGTAAAAGATGGGGAGTGATTACTCACCTTTGCGATAGAGTGGGCTAGAATAACAAAGAACGAAAATAAGTGAGTTGATCCAACTCAAACAATAAATTCTGCATAAATTACAGATGATAATATTATTAAAATCGAGAGAAAACCAACTAGAATCACATTAAAATCCTTTATGGATTATGAGTTATGATAAAAACAAGGTTTAAACAAACTGGTGGGGGTCAGAATCCGAACAGTGAATCGGTGTTTGGGTTTTGGTCCGTCACATGTAAAAATTAAAAACAAAACTAAAATTCTTCTGGAGTGAAAGCTAATTTTGATAAGAAGATAGGTTAATTGAAAAAAATACGGATTTGACTTTTTATGAACCCTAAACGGGCCAAAGTAAAATTAACTGGCAAACCCCCGTGATCTGTAAAATTGATAGAGGGCTTGTGATAGTTAGGTTAAAGTAAACGTTTTTCATGTTTACATTTTACTCATAAAACGAATGGAAAGACGAGAAATCGAGAAACGGAGAGTCTTGGACTTAAACAAGTCATCTGGAAGAGTTCTAAAGAAATCAACACCCAAAATTCCAAAAATTGAAGGTGAGGGAATGTTTGCAGGAAAGGAATTAGGGTTTCAGGAGTTTAGTTTATAAAGGGTTGTCAAGAAATCGGGCTTAATTACGAAGATTTTCTTGTCGGTTCATTTTAGGAAAGAAAATAAACAAAATAAGAAAAAGATTTCTAGATTAAGGTTAATGATTCGTGTATAAGTAAATGAACCTAGACATAAATCATGACCAAATTACTTTTCTTGTGGCTTAATTTTCTTAAAACACTAAAAAATAGAACGATTTGGAGATCGAATTGAAAATAAACGATTTTTAGCCATTTTAAGCGATTTTAAGCGAATAAGGTTAATGATTCATGTATAAGTAAATGAACCTAGATATAAATCATGACCAAATTACTTTTCATGTGGCTTAATTTTTGTTAAAACACTCAATAGAACTTGGAGATTGAATAAAAAATAAACGATTTTTAGCCATTTTTACGGGATTTTAGGAGTTGTTTAACGAGTTTAAATAACATGAGGATATAAAATGAATTAAACCAAGTTAAATACTAATAAATGAATGCTTTTATAAATGACGAAAGACCCGAATTACATTCCTGGTTCGGGTAAACATAAACGAATACAAATACGAAAACTCCGAAATGTTACATATGTTTCGAAAAAAATTGATGAAAACTCCATGGATTTATAGAGGTAGAATGAATATGTGAGAATAAAATTGATATTCATTCATAATTTCTTCTTGTCTTTATCATCATATACCTATAAAATATCGTTCATTGAATTTTACCACACACATCTTCTACGCTCAAAAGTGTATATAAATTGATTTAACAAAAAAAAGTAGATCTGATTTAATTGAAAATACATATTAACATAAATATCCGCATATTTTTAATCCATATAATTTAAGTAATTAGTTTCTCTATTAAAGAATGGATTTATATGATTTGATTACACTTACATACATATGTTTTCATTTAAAATAGAAGAATAGTTTGAGCGAAAAATTTAGGCTAGGAATAAATCTCCAAGTGACATGTATCCCGAGTTATTTTATTTTATTAAAATAGGTAGATTGCATACTTTTAAAATATATTAAAAAGGATTGCCCAAATATATATGTTGGATATTTAAATTAAAGTCTACAAGATTGTTGTGTCACATATTAAAAACACACTTGAACTAAATCAAAATTAAAGTTTTGATGAAAAACACACATTGTTAGAGCAAATCCCAACCTCTAAGATTATAGGCTAAGATCGACTCTAATTATAAAACACATAATTAAATGTGTAAATTGATGAATATGAAAATTCTGAGCATTGTTACAAATATGTACTATATTTATAAAGATATTACAACATCTACTGATAGTGGTCCCCTAGCGGGTAAAGAGTTGTCCTTTTTTAGTTGTAACTATTATTCCTCAGACAATCTTCTCTCTTGTATTTAGTGGGTAGATGCTTCTTCTGTAACGATGCTCTAGCATGGGTGTATATGCTATTTTTTTGGGTGTTACCCCTACAAGCCCCCTAGTCAATCGATGCGAGGCTTTGGTCTTGGTTCGTCTGACTAATTGTTGAGAGGGCTATTATTACTAGTCCATATGGGCCCTTTAACATCTGTCTTTAATATTGATGGTTGTCCTTTTGATTTGACAAGACTTCTCGCCTACAGGTGGTTACGTCATCGCCTATTTTTATGGCGTATTATCTCTTATAGGGTTTAACCTTCCCATATTTTCTCTTTCTTCTCACTTAAACGTTCCTCCTACCCAGTTTTCTCTCTCACTATAGGTATATCCTTCTTCTCTCTTATTAATTTTCTTTGCGTTATGTCTTCTTCTTTTCTTCTAAGAACGATATGTTCAAGCGCTTCTCAATCATGGATGATGAGAGTATTAGGGTCGTGATGTAACACAAAGTGTACATCTTTTCGCATCGAATTATCCTCATATTTTGCTAAAACTCCATGCAAATGCATTGTATTTGGCACTTATTTGAGTTGGTTGTGAATTTGCATGTTTAGGCGCCCTCCTGACAAAGAAATGACGAAAAAATGGCATTTCAAGGACAAAATTCATGAATTTGCCAATCACGCACGACCGTGCACTATATGTGCACCACCGTGCCAAGCCAGCCAAGACCAGGCACGAGCTAGTGCCGAGCCAATGCTGCTTCCTAGCAAGACCGTGCATGCCGAGAAGACTGATCCAGCGCCACCAGTGCACGAGCTAGTGCCGAGATCTTATCCGGCACGACCGTGCCCATTGCCGGTCATGACCTTGCCATTTCCAGAAGACAAGCAGATCATGCATGATGGTGCATCAGCTAGTGCCGAGACTGCACGACCGTGCATTTTTATGGCACGATCGTGCCGAACATTCATTGCAACTACAAGGCTGGCCAGGTAAAAGCAAAACATTGACTTACTATATCGGGGCACGACCGTGCACTTTTGTCCACGACCGTGCACGTCATCTAGACATCTCATAAACATTCATTTCTTTTGCTTGATCGGTTCTACTGACTTGTGTACCTTTGATTGGTGCTTTGCCAATCCCAAGGGACTGTCCCCAAATTTAATACATGCCATGTGAAAACGTCTACGAATCTAAATAGTAATCCCCATAAACAATTCTTGGCTGCTTCTGGAAACTGTTCCCCCATGGTTATTCTTGGTTCTAGGGACTTTGGGTTAAACATCCCTTCTTCCATATTCTTTTCTTTGTTCACTATGATCCTCTTGTTTCCTTTCCTGACTTCTTTTACTTCTTCAACTCTTTCTAGGAATTCAGAGGCCAATGTTGGGTGTTGGAAACTTAAGTTCCCCATGAATGGTCAGCACCACTGCTCCTAGTGTGCTCATTCCATGCCTTCCCAAGATTATGTTGTATGTTGAACACACATTAACAACCAAGAAGGTCATTTGTAGGGTTCTGTATTGTTCGCCAGCACCAATGTGTACTTCTAGGGTTACCTGACCCATTGGTTGTATTATTTCTCCTGAGAAGCTTACTAAAGGAGATTCGACTTCCACTAACTTTTCTTTTTCCACTGGGTTTAACTAATTAAAACATTGAAAATAAGTAATGTCGAAAGAGCTTCCCATATCAAGGTATGCTCTTATAATTCGTTGCATGCCACGATAATAGATATGATCATTGGGCTCTCTTGCCTACCTTCTGGCGGTGCCCTTCCAAAGGTGATTGGTTCATCCAATTTTCCATATAATAGTTGTCTGATGTAACACAAAGTGTACATATTTTAGCATTAAATTATCCTCATATTTAATTAAAACTCCATGCAAATTCATTTTATGTGGTACTTATTTGAGTTATTTGTGAATTTTCAGGTTCGGGCGTCTGCCAGACGAAGAAATGACAAAGAGATGGCATTTTTAGGGCACAATCCAGATTATGCCCAGATATGCACGATCATGCCAAGGAGTGGCATGGTCGCCCCGAGCCAAACAGCCGATGCACAGGTTGGTGCCAAGCCAACTGACCTGGCATGATCGTGCCACATATGGGGCACGATCGTACGATGCCAGGGATCAAGCCATTGCACGCTGGCTATTTCCAAGTTAAGATCGCACACGATCGTGCGCCCATTTGGGCACGACCGTGCCAAACTCAAGCCAAGCCGATCTTGCACGTGCCAGTGCAGCAGCCAGTGTCAGCCATGCACGACTGTGCCATATCCTTGCTTGGTCGTGCCAAACCTCTTAGAGAAACTGCAAATCTGGTCGGCGGAAAGGAAAGCATTGACTTACTATATCGGTGCACGAACGTGCACTTCGTCCAGACAGCTATAAAAACATTCAATTATCTTCATTTCAAGTGTGGTGCCTTGGTTATTTTCTCTCAACTAGTGCAGAAGTTGAAGGGTGTTTCAAGAGGAGTTTGAAGGCTTCCATCATCCACAAGAATCATCATTCCAATCTTCAATCTTGTTTTAATATAGTTTGTAATTCCTTGCCCTTGTTCAATCTTGCTTTAACATGCTTGTTTTTAGTTGTATCAAGCCTTATGGGCTAAATACTCTTGTTATTTAGATCATGTTGAAGATTTTACTTATGTGATAAATATCTATGCGTGATTTTGGAAATTTTGGTGTTCTTCAAGTTTATAGTGAGTTCTTGAGTAGAAATTAGTGGTTGGAATGCTTGTTATTTTACATAGTTTTGTTAAGTTGATAGATGCTTAACCATATTATGTTGGAAAACCATGTGTTGAGTGTTTGTTTATAAACTGTGAATGAGCATGAATGCTTAGTTTATATCATTTTGTTAGGAATAACTAGTGGAAATTAACTTGGTTGTGAGATATTAACAACCATGGAAACCTATCACTTGATGTTGGAAAATTATATGGAGATAACATGATTCTTGATATAGTTGATGTTCACTAGAGGTTGAGGCCACAATCCTTAGTTTATATTTACTAGTTGAAAGATTCATGTGTTAATTTTGATCTCTTGAGTTTGTTTATTACTACATGATTTTAGGTGGTTATGATGTTATTTTCATGCTAGCTTTCCTTTGATTGTGAGATTGGGTAGTTTTGACAAACTTTCTAATCTATGTTTACAAACTTGAATGAATGCTCATCATGATGTTTTTATGCTTGTATCAGGACACATTGATTGGAATCTAATCTTTATATTTATCTTAATTCATGATGCTCGTCATTATCATTGTCATTTGTATAACTAGTTTAAGTGAATGCAAGAACTAGGCAGGTTTGTTGGATTGATTGTTTCTTGTATTTTTACATTATTTGTTTCATTGTATGCTAGGTTAAGTAGTAAAAATCCAAATTGAGATTTACTTGTTCGGTTAGTCATTTACAAACATTTAGTACTCAAAAATTACTGTATCCTTGGATTGATGCTCGCTTCTTGCCGACACTTTATTACACACTTGCCTTTCGTGTGTGGTCAAGTTGTAGGTGAAAACCTATTTTTAAAACCCGATTTTTGTGAAACTTTTATTATATATATATGTATGTATTCATACACACCATTGCTCCGCTTCATTCCATGGCCTGTCTCCCGCCTTCGTATAATTCCTACTTCCATCTCGGATATACTGTTTTCAAAAGGTTGCCTTGAATACCCCTTCACTAAATGTGACAACTTCCCTGACTTGACCATCTTTTCGATTTCTTTAAGTAATATCCAGTAGTCGTCCGTGTGATGCCCTTTCCTTATGGTATTCGCATAAGTGATTGGAATTGGTAAATTTGGTTGCTTTTGTCTGGGGGGGGGGGGTATTGAGAATTTTATGTCCATAGTGGTTAAGAATTCAGGGGGGAGGTTTGTATGACCAGTTTGGGCATTGGTGTCGGCACTGAGAATTGAAGAGGTGTCGAAGCACCTCTTTTTGTCCTTAAGTAGGGTTGTAGCTTTGATCGGTTCCAATGTCGGCTTCTTTCTGGTTGATGGTGTGTTGTGTTTTTCACTAGTTTTTGGGTCTTGTCTTTCTTGGTTCGCTTTCTGTTTGGCATGCACCTTTCCCAATAATGAATGCCTTTGTTTTGTCCATGACCCCTTCCAATGTGACCGGGAAATCCTCGTGAAGCTTTTCCACCAACTGATTATTTCTTACTTTGTGGCAAAACACATAGATTTTTACTTTGTCTTATGCATCGGCTGCCTCCATGCTTTCTTTGTTAAATCATTCAATGAAATCTTCTACACCTTCTCCATCTCGTCTCTTCAGACTATGTAACGACGTATGCGCCTTTACGCTTTTCCCTCTCTAACTAAAGGGTTTTTACAAAACCCTTTGTAGGTCTTCGAAGTTGTCTAGGTTGCCGGCTGCTAACTTGTTGAACCATTTTCGCGCTGCCCCTATCAGCGTTTTAGTGAACATATAACCATCATGGCACCAACCAGCCCTCCGCTTCTGCTGCCCTGATAAATGAGAACAAATGGTCATCTGGGTCTCCAATACCATCATATTTGTCGATGGTAGATGGCATCTTCATTTTAGTCGGGAGTTTGGCTTTATGATTCTCTTTGTGAACTTCGACTGTGTGTATGAGGATGATGGATTGTAAGGCATGGTTAGGTCCAGGGATTGCATCGTTGTCTCCAAGTTGACTATCAGTACAACTTCGGCGTTTTGAGACCTTGGGATGGTTGTCGAAGGTGGTGTAGTAGAACCAAATAAACTCTTATTATAAGTAAATGGAGGTATGGATGGCCTCCGGCCTTGCACTTGGGTTTGAGCCAAACGGGTGCATTGTTTGACTCCTGATGGCAATTGTCCACCGAAATGTGGTGGGTGAAGGGTTTGGAATGGAGGCTGTAGTACGGGCATGGGAGCTTGGATATTTGGGTGCGTGAAAGTCATATTTGGCTGTGGTATTGGCACTTATAAGTTTGTTTGCATTTGAATGGTGGTAAATGTTGTGCTAGTTATGATATTTGGAGAGGTAGGGTTCACTGACCTTATCGCTGTTTCATTTCCTGTTGACATTGCGTTCAACATGATTGTGTTCAACATGACTGTGGTGGCCACACCTTATGGCGCCAAAGTTATATTGAACAAGTTTGTCTGCGCCGACTGAATCGTTGTTTCCCTTTCTTGTTGTTTCTTGAGATTTAACAAAAAAACTCGGTTTTTCTACAAGAATCCAGCCCCCAATTCTTCCAGTATTATCTCATCAAACTCAATCTCCTCTTCATCAAACTCAATCTCTTCTTTGGTTTTTCTACAAGAGTCCATCGTGATTCTGTCGTCAGGTACATTGCTTGCGGACGCCATGATGCTATCACTTATACTCTCACCAAAACCACAAAAAATGTCGTAAAACTCAAGTTCTTTCACCGGATGGCGCCAGGTTAAAGAAAATTCCAACCTCTATAATTATAGGTTAAGATCGACTTAGTTAACAATATAAGTGGTATTTAAGAGGAATACAAGGTTAATTGCAAAACACATAGTTAAAGGTGTATATTGATGAATATGAATAATCTGAGCATTGTTACAAATATGTACTCTATTATAGAGATATTACAGCATCTACTCTACTGATCGTATTATTATTCCTAGTGATCCCCTAGGCGGGTACAAGAGTTGTCATTTTCCAGTTGTGATCGTTATTACTCGTACAATCTTCTCTCTTGTCTTTAGTGGGTAGATGTTTCTTCTTTAACGATACTCTAACATGGGTGTAGATGCTATTTGTGTAGTATTAACTCTGGAAGCCAAAGTTTGCAATTCAAAATAATATAAATAAATCACATAACTACAAATAAACTTACCGAAATCCATATCTAATTATAAACAAACACAAACAAACATAATCATATTTATGTAACCCTACAAACTTAAACCAAGATTTGTATAGATAGATACATTAACATAACACGAACCTAGTTATATGTGGATGACAAGATGAGGGGACAAGGAGGAAAATAATAATAATAAATAGTATAAGATAGTCTTGTTTAGGAGGGTCCACGCTTGAGATGTCAGCCCACGGAATGCAACTCCCTAGTTTCGTTGATTTTTTCTTAACAAACGTTTGTAACTTTTTAAACACATGAGTGATTCTTTCTATGATGAGATATCAACTACTAATATTGATTTTGATGTTCTAGGCCTTATACATTCAAAAATACCATTAATGAGAAAATCCATTAATATAGAAAAACCTTCTTGAGTCAGGTCTCGAACCTAAGACCTCAAGGATTCCAAACTTTAACCATCATCTCCATATTATCGTACCAGAAGGTCAATGGATTGTTTCGTTGGTCGGCATTTAATTATTTTATGCACATTTTTATAATTGATATAATAATAATAATAATAATAATAATGTAGGAGATATTGACGGGAATGGCAACCAAACGAGCATAAAGAAAGCCCATACGCCCAGTTTTTTTAAACAAAAAGTAATAACAATAAGTCTACACTCCCAACACCAATCAAACAACTGAAGTAGAAGAGTTTTTGTCTGGGCTAAGATGCGAAAAATGAAATCTAGCAGAAGCAAGGCGTTCGAAGAAGACTTAGACCACTAGACCAGGGTCAAGTCACGGGTGCTCATGAATCACAATTCAAACATTAGGCAAGCAACAAGTTCAGTGTTTTTATTTCCAATTTGTTATGTTAAGGTTTGGAATTATTGGAAGAATTATTGCTTGAATTTGGTTTCCTTCATGAATTAGGAATATGTGTGTTTAGATTATGTGAAACCGGTTTTTTATTTTGAACTTGAGCCTTGAGGTACTCATCTTTCCCCTCACATCTTGTCTTTTGCAGATACCCATCTTTCCCCTCACATGTTGTCTTTGTTTAAAAATTTTGATTTTTATGTGTAAGAACGGTAAGTTGAATAAGTAAATCTATGTTTTAGTTGAATGATTGAATATAGAGTTTTTACTTTTTGACCTGACCCAAACCGGGTTGTCGGCCCGAAACATAGAAGGAAAAAAAATTTGTGTCTCGTGACTTCCAGCCCATCCATATTAGATGTTCAAAATCCGCCACTGTCAGCAACGGTATCTGCATAGGTATTTTGCCAATGAATGTACTGGATGTTCGGGTTTTATTGATCGTTAAAAGAAATACTTAAAACTTAAAGGAATACCATGTGGAAATATTTAGCAACGAGTAAAACTGTCGGGATGCCGACAGTGTACAACCCCATGAGCACTGATCTCGAATCTAAGATTGTGCCACATGGGCATACCTTCCAGGTCCACCACGTGTCCATACCTAACAATCTACGTCCTACGTCACGTGTATTTCATTATGAGACCGTAGACTAGTAGAGTAACGCATTATCTTAATTTCCAACTATATTCTTTCTTTCATTTGTTAGGGTTCTCATTTTCTTGTATTCAAATTATTACCTGTATAACTAGGATTTAGGATTCGCGTTTCGTGACGGGACCGTTAAATCAAACAAAAACACATACGTAAAAAATTTAAACTATAAACTCGTTGCAGTCGACGCAAAATCATTCTGTATCAAGTTACGACATCGAAACTAAACAAAAGAAACAAAGCCGTCAATGCCAAAATACAACAAATTATATCATATGTAGAACCAAAAAAACCGACGCATTACAGCTGCGAACCAACATAAATTCGGTTAGTATCAGCGATACCAACACAAATTCGTAAACATAAATTAGTAAGCCAAAAAAAACTATTTTAAAGGCGGTGCATCAAACGTTGAAACACAGATATAAAACCATGTGACAATGGGATATTTTTAAATCATGAAAAAAATTTCGGTCATTGTAAATACAAACTATAAAAAATATGAATGCAAAGTTTAAAAAAATCGTTTAACCGACAAATAAAATATGTAAAGTTAACACTTGATCAAGTTTAGTGTTTAAAAATATAGTTTGCTATATATTTTATTTAGTTTAAACAAAAATTAAAATAAAGAGAATAAAACCATCATTTTTATTTGTGAAGTTATGGATAATGATATAGTGATTATAGTTAATAAAATATTAAAATAGTGAATAGTAAAATGAATAGTAACTTTGTGAAGAGAATTGAATCTCCTTTTTATTATATATATATATATATAGGAGATGGATCATGTGAGTAATATTATAGTGAGAAGTGCGAGAAGTTGATCTCAACCATTGATTAAACAAATATATGGTGCATAATGATAATGACAAACTTGTAATTAAGAGAAAAATAATATACCATATATTATGATAAAAGGGTAATTTGGTCTCCCTTTTAGTTGTTTCAAAACATTAATTTCCTAACTCCTAATTTGTTCTCCACATTAATTATCTTAGAAGGTTACAAATTTTTAGAAAAAATAAATTGGCTTTTAAATAAAACACGTCTTTTAGGAAAAATTTTAATGAATATCTTCATGATCAATTTTTTACATTCACAGTTTCATAATATTCATTTATTATTTTTTATATGCATATGAAAAACAATGTATATGCAAGTAAATGGTAATAATTCCATCTACACAAGTAACATAATAATCTACACATAACTCATGCTCACTTATACAAATGGTTCGTTAATTTATATTCATCTACACGTAACTTGTGTTCACCAATACATAACTTATTTTCACCTACATATATTTTTGATTTCTTTTATTTGCACCAACACGGAACTAATATTTACCTACACGTAACTCGTATTTGCTTACACATAAAAAGATTTATTAAAAAATAGTTAAAATTAAAAAACATTATTTTTTTTTATTCATTGAGAATATTTTACGAGTTTAATTTAATACTATTAATTGTACATACAACTTTTGTTTGTGTATGATAATATTGTATATGTGTAGTTACATACAAATGGGTAGGCTATATCATGAAGTAATTTGTATATGTAGGTTAACATTGTGATCTATGTAGGTTCATATATGTTGTACTTCAAATTATATATGTTTAAATTTTACTGTGTGTATGTTCATATATGTACTGTGTATGTGGTATTTTGAATTTTGTATATGTAAATATTTATCGTGTGTAGTTTTATATATGTATAGTGTAGGTGATATTTCGAATTGTGTACATGTAAATTTTATCTTGTGCTAGTATATTTGTATGCGGTATTTTGAATTGTGTATGTGTAAATTTTATTGTGTGTAGGATCAATTGCATACTGTGTAGGTGGTTTTACGAATTCAATATGAAATTGAAATCTTCCTAGATTTGGTTAACTTAGAAAAGTTATGACAAAGGAATTAGTCATAAATTAAAAATAAAAAAAACAAACAATTTAAAACAAAATTAGTTTATTAGTTATATTTTTTGAACTGGTCAAATTTTTTTTGTGATAGATAGAACTAGTTATATTATAAAACTATTTAGATTAAAAACAAAAATATGTGTAACTTATCTCACATATTTGTTACTTTCCATACATGGGAAAAAAAAACTTGTACTAAAATACCCCCATCTATTAAAATAAAATAAGAATAAAAGAAAAATTATGATTGGCTGTAATGACTTCTCTGTAACATTCGTTACTTTTCAAACCCGAAAATCCGACCTATTTAAATTTTCGGCTTTTGATTATATATATATGTATATATATATATATATATATATATATATTATTATAATACCATTTTCCGTTGCACGCATATTATGTGTCATTTGTCATCTTTATTTATGTGGATTTGTATTCACATTCGTTAACCAAACCTTTTCATTGTATTCGTGTTTAACGTCTTTCGTTAATATAATATCATGAGGTTAAGCTGTTGTTCGTATCGTTTTTCTTATTCATTTTGATCGATTTAACATTTTAAAGGTTTAAAGATTTATTAAGATCAATCAATTTCCAAACTACATGAGTTAATTCGAAAAGTATTCAAGTCTTATAATTACATACCAAAGTTTAGGGTTAAAAGGTAAATATAATTCATTTGTGTTTTTAATATAAATAGAAACACGAGGGGCCAGAAGTGTAAATGTGTTTTAATTATAATATAATATAATATCCCAACCCAGCCCCTACCCCCAGCCTCGTTTTCCCCGGCCATCAAGTCCGGCGAGCGCCGGCGACGGCTCCGGCCCCCATAATCACTCCGTTAAAACTCGCGTTTGACCCATTTTAATTGTGTAACGACCGTATACCATGATATTACTCGTTGAATCAATGCTTTAATTATAGTATAACATCCATTAAAACATCAAACGACCCGTAATTCTCGCCGGATAATTTGTTGCAGCCTAATCAATACAATTAACGCGTTTTTGACCCAATTCGTAGTATAAATAGGTCGTTACTGTAAGCCTAAGGACACTCCTATCATCAATTAACACAATATAACACAAAGAATCCGTGACCAAGTTTATCCTGATCGATATTCCGGCCAAGCCCGTTCAACGCTAATCTGTCATATTTCCAGGTAATACTTAGATGATTTTTAATCGTTTTTCACCACTAATAAAAACCCCTAACGTTAATTGATCGAACACATAACGGAATTAAATGTTTGAAATTCTAGGGTTAAGAGGTTGAAGATGAGTATGTTAAGATGCATTTAAATTATTTAGTTTCTGCTTAAACCCATACAAGCATTCTAGCTCAGTTGCTTGGGACATATGAAGATAAACCTTAAGACCCGGGTTCGCGAACCCGGGTAGCACATATTTTGTTTTATTTATTTTTTGGTTTTTTTTAGCCTTTCTTTATGTTTTAGAACCCAAAATAAATTATTTAAAAAAATCATAAAAAATCAAATAAATTATTTTTTTTTAAAAGAATTAATTTTAATCAATTCTCTTTCAAAAACCAATCTTTTCATATCCGTTAAGGTTCGTAAAACTCGTTAAATATAATATTTTAATTCCATTGCATTAACTTTTCTTTCATACGTTAACATAATCATATATGAAAATAAAGTTACATTCTAAACCCGGTTTTTCATTAATTCCTTAGTTAGGTAATAAATTATTAGTTTATTTTTCGGTACTCAAATTCTTTAGCTTTATGACTCGTTAAACCATTAAAGTAGTTTATAAATCCGTTAACCTAAAAAGTCGTTAGCTTGATATCCGTCAACTTTATTTCAATCATATAATCATTTTTTTGTGATAAAGCCCATGCCTCGAAATTATCGTAACTTTCGTACGAATGTTAAAGTTATAAAAATATTAAAGTCTTTTATTAATAATAATTAAAACCGTTAAAATAAGTGTATGATTCGATAGTTTTTATTTTGTTATCATAATTATTTTCAAGATAAATTCACCCTTTAAAATTCGTGCCTTATAATATACCATATTAGCGTTAGTTTCATAATATATATTAAAATACAAAAATGCCTTAAAATATTAAAATAATGCAATACTCCTAAAACCAAATCAGTAATTCTCTTTAATAATCCCGTTAGTTTGGCCTTTAAATATTTGTATTTATTTTATTATAGTTCAAGAAGTCCAATCGTTTCGAGTTCTTTAATGCACTTTCAGTTGCTTCGGCTTTTTTATCATGTTTTCGGCTTATATTGCAAGTTTAGCTTCGATGTCAAGGTGAGTTTCTCACAACCCCTTTTTAAACGCTTTCATATTTTGGGGTGGCATATATATTTATTAACAAACTTCAAGATTTACAATTTTTGCTTACAAACTACAATTCATATCATGGACTTGTGTGCTTACTTGCTTATTTGTTATATACGTAGATTTCAAGTGGTTGCCTCAATAAGTATGATCATACGCCCCCCTTTGCACTCAGGTCCATTTGTATCGAGTGGAAAAGGGACCTCATATCCGAGTACGTTGGTAGCCCCAACTGGAAAGGACCTTCGTTTGTTCTTTACACTCTGGTCCATTGCATCGAGTGTAAAGAACCCTTATGTGCTCATTTCACAAGTTTCATGAAATTGTAAGATTTTTACGTATTATATCAAACTGTGGGATTCTCACCAGCTATGTTCATAGCTGACTTTATTTTATACATATGTTACAGGTGTAAAGATACGAGGATGAAAGTTAGAAGACACATAAAATGCCTATAGGATATTCAAAGAACAACTTATCAATTGTTTATTTATTTGTTACAATTTGTATTATTTAATAAACTTGTGTTACATGAAGATTTAAATGAAATAATGTTATTATGGTCACCTAATAGTGTCATGTATGTTTGAGCAATCTGTACGTCACACTCAGATGTTTCCGC
>NW_027503657.1:0-44231 GCF_021521415.1 Bidens hawaiensis
ATAACCCGAATAGTTTTTTAAATGGTTTATAACATCACATTTATTTGTGAAACTCTTTCATAAGGCTATGCGTAGTGGAGGGGCTACAATTTGGGCGTTTTGCGCCGTGTGGCGCCCAGTCAGCAAATGAGGAGAATTTGTTTTTTAGGTGTAATGGTGTAGGGGCTACAATAGTAATATAATAATAATATGTATATGTATATATATACCACACACATATTAATAAAATATTAATATTCTTCAAACCTTTTCAGGCGACAAATAGTCCCCGCCCCCCGCCCCATTTCGCCCCAATTTCGCCCAGGTGGCGGTGTTCCACCCTAATTTCGCCCCAAATTCGCCTGTTAACGTTTGGCCTAATCAAACATTAATTTTTGTGGGTCATGGTATCACCAAACCCGGATAACATTTTAAACGGGTTATAACATCTCATTTATTTGTGAAATAATCTCTTAATCATCAAATAATAATTTCTACGGGTTATGGGTGTTACCAAGCCTTAATAGCCCTCAAATGGGTTATAAGATCTCATTTATTGGTAAATACTTTTATCATCAAACCCTAATTTAATTTATCTCTTTACATGTGCTCCGTTGTTGGTCTATCATCTCCATTGCCGGTTAACTTCCGATACTACCCACCATCGTCAACTACATCAACATCCCCTTTTTCATTAGACAAATATTTGTGTTCATGTTTGTTCATTTAAGAAAATCAACATTCTCGTATTCGTTTATGTTTGTTCGTTAAAAATCAAAAAAACCTACATATCTCAATTGAAAAACCCAAACGCTGAAAAATATAATAACAAATTAATATATATGTATTAAATTAAAACAAAACTACGTTAAGAAATAAAATAAATTATCATAAAATAGCAAAACGATTAAAAATAAAAACTTAAATAAACCCCCGTAACACGGGGATTAAACTAGTTAAATAATAAATGTTAAATCACTTAAATTTAGATGCTAGTTCCATCCCGTTTAGACGTGGATTATTCGCATACCAGTTATAGGGCTATCAAATTCAAGGGTATGAATTGGAGCCATAGCTAGAATCATTTTAAATTAACTTGGGAAAAGCGATCGTCCGGCGACGTAGTATCCAATCGGTCCATCTATTGTAAGCCCATTCTCCATCTCTGTAAATAAGAACCCTTGTTGTAATATTAGTAACCATTTTTATTCGATAGCAAGCAAGCCTTTGATTTTGAACACAAATGTGTGTTTCGTAAGTTAACCCCCCCCCCCCCCCCCCCCCCAAAAAAAAAAATAATAAAAATAAAAATAAATAAATAAATAAATTCGAGAGCTATGTATCTTTTATTAGGGTTTATTTGTCGATTGAATATGCTGCTGGTTTAACTTACTTTTTTTCCATGTATGACATTGTTAGTTAGTTAGTTACATATGCTACCCAATTATGTTCATTAAACTATGTATTACTTAATAAATTCATATCCTTTTTCTGCTTCTCATTTTAGTTATAAACAAGAAAACTAGTTTATGCGCGGTTGTTATCAGCAATGGTGTCACATGCTTATCCAATTAAGGTATTTTCCACCACTTTTCATCCTTTTTATTATTATATCTAAACTCTAAACATTGATCACTAAATTTTATTCGTCACAGAAACTACACGATTCCTTCCTTAGCTTTGTCGCAAACCAAATTCATTGGCAGAATGCATACCAGAGCAACATCTGTCAAAGCAGAAATCACATCTTCAGATCAAAGCCCAAAGCCCGAACCAGGTACCCCGTGTTTTTCGTTAGAAGAAAGAGATTGAAAAAGCCCGAAGTCATTACAGAAAATGTTGTAAACGTTGAGCCACAAGACCAGAAGTTAAGTAGCCTACCCGACATTGAAGAATTTGCATTTAAAAAGCCAAATGTTACTTCACCTAAGAGAAAAATTAAACCCGTCTCGAATATTAACAATAAAGCCGAGGTCAACCCGCCGGCCAATTGGGTCAAAGTTCTAGAAGGAATCCGTGAAATGAGGTCGTTAGAAAATGCTCCGGTTGACTCTATGGGATGTGAGAAAGCTGGTAATTCACTTCCTCCTAAAGAACGGCGTTTTGCGGTTTTAATATCTTCACTTTTATCAAGCCAAACCAAAGATAATGTCACACATGGAGCCATACAACGTCTGCTCGACAATAAGCTTCTCACACCCGGAAACGATTGACAATGCTGATGAATCAACTATTAAAGACTTGATTTACCCAGTTGGATTTTACACAAGAAAAGCCACTAATATGAAGAAAATTGCAAAAATATCCCTGTTAAAATATAATGGAGATATTCCCGACACTCTCGAGGCCTTGCTGTCACTTCCAGGTAAAGCTGACAAAATGGGCAGGACAGATTAGCTGCATGGTTCGATTTTGGGCTCAAACTGAATCAAATTTGGTTTTTGGGTTTTCTAAAACCGTTCGGTTTCAGTTTTCACAATGGTTCGGTTTTCTCGGTTTTGCCAATTGGGCTTGAAACTTTTGGGCCAAAAAATTGACCCAAGCTAATGAATTTGGGCCTGGAACTCTGGGCCTAAATTTGTTTGTTAATTAATGATTAGTTGATTATTACACATTTGGGCTACACTGTTTATGTCGGTTACAAATCGGTTTTTGAATGAACATAAACCAAGCTGTCAGTTTTTACAAATTCAGTTTCGTTTTTGGTACGTGCAAAACTGAAACCGAACCAGAAATTCGGTTTTTGAATGAACATAAACCAAGCTGTCAGTTTGGTTATGTCGGTTACAAATCGGTTTTTCTGGTTTCATGCACAACCCGAGGTTAGGTGATAGGTTGAAAGAATTCATTTTTGTACTGGTCAAAATAGGTTAGGTCAGTTGACTTTTGACCCAATTTTGTGGAACAAATTTTCTAACTTAGAACATAAACTGACTTGATTGATTTATTAAAATTGCTAATAATATCTACTTCCAGGTATTGGCCCCAAGATGGCTCATTTGGTGATGAATGTAGCATGGGATAATGTTCAAGGGATATGTGTGGATACTCACGTGCACCGCATTTGTAATCGTCTTGGTTGGGTCCCACAGACCAAGACACCAGAGGGTACGCGAGAGGCGTTGCAAATGTGGCTTCCGAAAGAAGAGTGGATCCCGATTAATCCTCTTTTGGTGGGTTTTGGACAAACTATATGTACGCCTCTTCGACCTTCTTGCAGTTTATGTAGTGTTAGTGGGCTCTGTCCGTCTGCATTTAAAGAGGCCACACCCAAGAAAATGCCACGCGTGAAAACAAAAGTTAGTGAATCATGAGGTTTGTTATATCGTATAAGCTTTTGTGGGGTGCTTTTGTTAAACCATTATCTGTGCAGTGTTCTTGATCGTTTTTAAGTATAGCTTGCTGATTGGCTTATGAACTGATGGACGGGTTTTTTTGAGTTGGTGATGGTGGGTTCTAAGCTTGTTGCTATTAGTATCAGTTTCTTGTGTATTAAACTTTTCAGAAAAGAAAGTATTAGATATTATTGTACTTGTCCATGAGTTTATGTTGTTTACTTTGTGCAAAGGTCGTAAAATGGTTAGGTTAAAATGGGTCGCAACAAACCTGGTTCATTTCTAAGAACCTTGTGTCATGACCAATGTCATGCAAGTCATTATGTTAACACAAGTGGGATTAGTGTTTAACTGTTAACACGTGCTAAAATTTTTGAATGTTGATTTGATTTTGATGCGTATGACTTGAATTTCCGTTCTAGTGTAATGTGTTAATTGATGTGTAAGACGATAGCTTATTGTTACTCCCGGTGTCAAGGGTAAGACGATGATGTCAATTCCATCATTAGTTTGGTTAAGGGTAAGATGATCGTGTCAATTCCACATTAGCTTTGTCAAGGGCAAGACAATTGGTTAGATAGGGCATTATGACAATTCCACCATTAGCTTTGTTAAGGGCAAGACAATCGGTGAGATAGGACATTGTCTCTTACCTGTATTCATGGCAGTTGACCAACATTCGGTTATGACTATCTTACCTTAACTAAATACCAGTATTACTTATCAGTTTTGATCAAACCTGAAATCAGGAGTGATACTTCTTTATCATATTCACAAACTACCAAACCTGTAAACTTGTGTTGTCTTTCCATTTTCAGATCAGGTCACAACTTAAAAGGCTTTTACTTTATAACAGTAAGAAATTAAAATGTTACATGTTCCTCATGTACAAGGCATCCACTTACCATAAACAGTATAAGATAGATTTATCTTCATCTGGATATAGTGTGGAGATGTCCCACTGGTGTCTGATATGTGCCTCCCACGTTTATTCTTCCACTACTTAAGTTATTAGTTAATTTAGTAGTTTGTTTATTATGTTTAGGAGATCCCGGGTCGTACAATAGCCTAGTGGATAATTTGGTAGTTTCTTTTTGGTAGTTTCATATGAATTATGAATGAAAATATTATGATTTGATCAATCAAAGTCTCTTCAAAAAATCTATGATTTCTAATATGGTTTCTATCTATTTTCTTTGGACCATTTGATTAACGAACGAGGTTCGTAACAATGTCCACATAGAGGAAAAGGTCCAAAGACTCAAAACAGGATATGAACGAAAGTAAAGGAACGCCTAATGTTTAATATGATGACAAACTTATCTTTAATAGTCTAAAAAAATAGTTTTAACCAATATGGTAACCGGTTTGGCAAAACCGTTTGTGAAGTAAAAATTTTAAATGATGATTAGTATTAACATTAGTAACCTCTTAGTATCATTATATAATCATAATAATAAAAACAACCGTATTACACTACCTAGCAGGCTAGCACAAATCGGGTATTCTTAGGAATCAGAAATATATATGAATCGGTTCCGGGTATGGTTGTAGGAAGTGGTTCACTTTTAGTTACGATAATAATAAAATTATAATAACGATACTCTCGTTAATCGTGGGAAATTCACTTAGTACAATACTGTTTACAAAAGTACATAAAAAGAATATAAAATACAAATTTATATACCGAAATGATTCAATCCATATCGTACTAGGAGTGCTTCCATAAGCTTTCTTCTAGCATCCATGTCACGAGTCTTCATCACTTGAGTCTCCAACAAATGTTTCTTCAAAACAACAATTCGTTTATTGAACTTGGGTAACGGTTTTGGTTGAGGATCGTGTTAGACACGGGGCCCTTAAAACAAATTTCGTTCCTACTCTCAAGCGCATCTATTTCCCAAGGTACAACAATCGGAACAGTACGTGTACTGCCGGAGATGGCCACGAACCCGAGGAAGTCACCGTCTATATTGGTGTTATCAAGATATAGGAAAATTTGTTGAAGTTGTTTGACATAAATATAGAGAGTGCTCCTCTCTAAATTTTATCATGAGTGTGTGTAAGTGACTCCAAAATATTTTTAACCGTTCTTTCAACATGAACCAACAAGTTCATTATATACTTACACAAAATGAGAAATACTTAACCAAATTAATATGTCATAAACAATAAAATTAATTTAGTCATAAACAAGATAATTAATCTTGTAATAAACTTGAAATTAATTATTGTAATTAACATGGTTAAATACTTTTAATTAGATTTAAGTGGTGAATCAAAACCATCATATTTATTCATGACATGAGTTGAAACAAACTATTTGACCAAGTCCAAACAACTGTTCGCAACAGTCCGTTATGCAGGCGCGATACTCATGTGCTCCTACGTGGAACAAGATGTCAAAGATAAATCCAATTTTCTCTTCTTTGGTTATTCCAACCATACAACTTCGAGCATTGATATTCATTCATCTACGCTCCGTTTTGGACACTCAAATCAATATTTATACAACACATATATATAAATATATTATTCATGTCCAAAGTTAGTGAAAAACGCATTTTCACTAATAAATTTTTCCAACAATGGTCAACAAAAGTCAAGAATCGGGTCAGGTAATAACTGGTTTTGGGTATAGTTAGGTTTTTGACCGGATTTATAGGGTTTTTGTCAGGTTTTGGGCTGACCAGGTCCAAGGGGAGGTGGGAACGGTTCAGACGGGTCTTGGTATATTTTCTTGAGAAACGAAACCTGGTCGTGGTCGTGGTCGTTAAAACGAATAAAACTAGGCCCAGTCATGTATGGGCCTGGCATTCGATCTTAATTAGGGCCGGTTTCATCTTCTCACAGATGGCTATAACCTGAACTAGGGTTTCATCATCGAGAGTTAGAAGATCAAGCAGCTGTATCTTGCCGGAGTGAGTAATTTGCAGGTTCGTACATAGTTTTATATTAATTAAATGTTAATTATGATCCTGTCAATTTGTTCATTCTGTAGTTTACCAGTTTTCAGATCCGCAAATTGTTTTTGACTTTGTGTAAAATGATTATTGACGTGGATAAACTTTTAACCTACTAGACGTAGGTATAGTCAGTCATTTTGTGATTTAATGTGATCTGTACGTATGAGAGCTCAATTGTTGCTTTTTTATGCTAATTATTTACCCTCTGTACTGATAATTATGTGATTAAACCAGCAGCATTGTGTCACAGGAAATTATTTGAATTTTTGAGCTTCATGTCCCACTGTTAAAAATTTATAATGCTAATGCCCACACTGTACATAGAATCAGTTGTAGTGCATTTGCTGCTGGTTTGTACTATAAAAGATGATATTTTGAGTTTTAACTTCATGAATGTGTCAATAATTATTAAGCATCTAAACAAGTATTATTGCTTACAATTTTATTATGCAGAAGTGAAAATGGCGTATGCTGCAATGAAGCCGACAAAGCCTGGGCTGGAAGAGTCCCAAGAACAGATTCACAAGATTAGAATCACTCTCTCATCCAAGAGTGTTAAGAACCTAGAAAAGGGTAATTGCTTATTTATGTTACAATGTTAATCACTGTTATCTGAATGGATAGCAGGATGACGAGTCCTAGATATTATACAATGTAGGTTTGCTTTTTAATGTCAGTATCGGTTTCAGTATTCTAATCATTTGCTTTATATGGTCTAAATGACAGTTTGTTCGGATTTGATTCGTGGTGCGAAAGACAAGAAACTAAGAGTCAAAGGCCCCGTTAGAATGCCAACAAAGGTTCTTCACATCACAACGAGGAAGTCTCCTTGTGGTGAAGGTACTCAGCTTTAATTCGTTCTTGTAGATGACAACCATATTGTACTTTCTATGCTTTAAATATCTAATGTGTGTTGCATTATTTATTTTCGTGTTTATAGGAACAAACACATGGGACAGATTTGAGCTTCGTGTGCACAAACGGGTTATTGACCTTTTCAGCTCACCAGATGTTGTGAAGCAAATCACCTCCATCACCATTGAACCTGGTGTTGAGGTTGAAGTCACCATTGCCGATCCTTAGATGTGCTGTTTTAGTTCAACCTGTCTTTGTTTTAGTTAAAGTATTTGATATAAATTCAGAGTCTTTTAAAATCGGCAAGAATGATTAAAGGACAATCCAGTCAAAAGGTGTTACAATATGGTCAAAGCCAACTAAATGCCAAACTATATTAACAATGATATTGGTGGATTAAAAATAGTAAATTGATAGAATTTGTATTTTGTATCTTAGCTGATGATTAGCACAAGGTCTAAATTCTTCTCAATCACATCAGTCTAAAATCGTCTCAGATGCTGAACCTACAATCGTTTTACCTTTCGATTCCTAGTTAACGAAGTCTGGTTGGTATGTTATCTTGTTTGTTGGTTAAATAATTTTATGGGAAGAAGTCTTGTATAAGTCAGTGGAAAAATAACACATTTTCCATAAAACTCATCTAATCCAGCCGTTCTTGTGTATGAAACTATGAATAGTTTGACCAAAACCGGCTATGAACAACCCTCCCCTATTAACGGCAAGAAATATCATTTGTTATATATATTTTCTTCGCCAAATTAGAATGTGACAACAAATTGATCAAAAAAATTCATAATGAAAGCAGATCGAGGCATATGTCGCGGTCATATTGTGACATTCGTCAATTTCAGGTCTCGTTTGTATTCGTTTTTGTATTCGTCTATCATGTAAACCGACCCATTTTGTAAATCAAAGCTTATGATATAATCAAAATGATGGATTTTATGTTACAATATTGTTTTACACTTGTTGAGTCTTGAAAACATTCTTTTTGGTCCTTAAAACTCTTTAAAAATGACTTAAACCAAACTTTGGAGACTATTATTGCCATTTACTAAAAACTTGTTTGACCATTTCAACCATCACATGCATCTTTACCCTAATTGTATGAACCATACTCTTACCATTATAAAAGAAAGGCTCCATACACCATTTTGGTTGTTCATCTTCTCCAAATCTCTCTCAAATCCAAGTATTCATCTTCAACATTTTGTTATTTTGATTTCTTAAGGTCAACTAACTATAGTCTTTCATTTTAATTTGTTTATCTAATATTACTAACACTTGAATATGGTGGTACAACATATATATAATACACACCCCTTGTTTCCTTTATTTGTTACTTCACTGACTCCGGTTGGTTAAGTTTCGAATGTCATAAGGCAAGACTTCATGGAGGACTTCGTGTTCTTGATATATATTTACACACACATAACTTATTATACATATCACTTATGACTAACTTCTAACCCTTTTTAGTTTGTTCATCTTATTTACAAGTTCCATGGCGTGGGTTTGTATAAGACTAACCTCGGTTTAACCGAAACTAGTCCAAACCGGAAATCGACTTTTTGTTTACTAGTTTTGTTAAAATAGTTGTTTAAACATGTTTATTGCTAGATTTGAGTTTCAAAAATCCTTTTTACAAGTTCTTTGATATTAAGCATATGGAATCCATCTATGAACTCGTTGGGAGATGGAAACCGAACTAAACCGAAACTTTTGCTTAAAAGACTGGTAGTTAACTTTTTAGTTGTAAAATTTAAGTTTTCTTCATTTATAAACCAATATACAAGTTCTATGATATTTGGGCATGTAGAAACCATCTATGAACTATTTGTGAGATGGAGACCGAACCAAACCGAACTATACCGACTTTTACTCGCTTAAGACACACAAGTGTGTTTTTAGCTATCAAAACTTGTATATTTCTTTAAAAATAGTTTACAAACTAATTTTAATTATTTTCTTAAGTACTTGGAATTGTTGGATCCAACTTGATCTCATCACATAGTTTGGACCGACAAAACCGAACACTCGTTTAACGTGCGTTGTTAGTTCTAAACAATAGATCTACATACTTGGTTAAGTGTTAGTATATTTTAATGAGTTATCTCATAACAATTAATATGTTGGAAAGTTGACTTTGGGTTTGACCATTTGTCAAGACCCGAACAGACAACCCGAACACTCGTAAAAGACCCGTTTTAGTATCTTTGTCCCAAAGGACTTGCATTTTAGCATTTTTCCCACCTTATTACTTAACATTGGTTAAGTAAATATTAAGGTTAGATACTTTAACCCGGTTTCGAGCAAACTTACATTTTTAAAGGATTGTTATTATAAATTCTTAAATAGTTACATTTTAAACCTTGAACTTTAATTGTTTACTTTTTGCAACAATTATTTTATTTAAAGATCTTCAAGACAACCATTCTAAATTCAAAATTTTATTGTCATTTAGGCCTTGCTCGTTAAACTTCATCCATCCGGTTATTCATCTTTTACCGATCAAGTTTTATACTTGAACGTGAGTAACTTCATACCCCGTTTTCTATCTTTTATTTTGGGGGTGACATTTCATCTTATATAAACTAAATGTTTTATACTTGGGTCTTAAACCACAAACGTTGTTGTATACTTTACTTGAATAATTGCTCGATTTGGTGTTGTATGCTTATTTGCCTATGTGTTTATCGCTTTTGGATGGTGGAACTATAAATCTTAGACCATTTGGCAACCCCTCATGGCAAGGTGTCGTTAACGTAATGCAATTAACTATAACTATAAAATCTTAAACTATTTGGCAACCCCTTATAGTTGGATGTCGCTAACTTGTTAGCGATAACTATTTATCCAAGTTTATAGCTATTATTTATGGTTTTGTATACTAGTTTTGTGGCTTTTCATACTATATATCTATTGTTCAAACTTATGAACTGCTCACCAATCTTTGTGTTGATAAACTTTATTTTATGAAATGTTACAGGTTTGCATCTAGGTTGATTTTGGAGTTCGGTGAAGAAAACGTCACAAATACCGTTAGGATATTAGCAAAAATGAACAATATTTGATTTGCTATATTTTGTTATATTTTGTTGTATTTGACTTATGAATATTTGGTTATGTGACATTTTCGATGTTGTGAAATGAAATAAATTTGTTAAATATTGTCTCTTTAAATAGTGTCATGCGCTTATGAGCAATCGTTGCACCCCGACATGTTCCGCCACCTTTGGTCGGGGTGTGACACATATAATTAATACAACTCTTGCTCCATCTCATGTTTGTTTGTAGCCCTTAAGGTCCATCTTGCCTTGTTCTTGTTTCCTACTCTTTTATGAGTTCCGACACGTTTATACTTTATTAAAATACAAGTTCCAAAAACTTCTAATACCCACAAATTTAAAGGGATAGAAAATTGATCTCAAGGATAATTTGGGTGTGTGACGGACCTGGGACAATTACTCACAAACGTCATAATTTATTAATATCAGCTTTTATTATTCTTTTTTTTGAACATTAAAAAAAAAAAAAAAAAAAAAATTCTGATACAAAGTAAAAGGCAGGCAACTTAAAAACCTTTACTTGAGAGAGAGAGAGAGAAAAATGATGCAAGTGATTAGCAACTCCATTACTAACTCAAAAAAGTAAGTTCAACCAAAATTGTGTACTATGCAAGTTACCGCGACATATAAATTTGCATACCAGTAGAGTTGCTTGAACCCTTTAATATTTTAAGAGATTCGAGATATCTTATAAGTAACTGTTTACCAATCACCTAGAAAAAATTAAAACCACCAAACATCAACGTTACACATGATCTTACATATTTGACCACACATTCATCACATGTTTACAATTTGCAACAAGTGGTTATGCAAGTGTTGTGACTTGTGAAGTACCAATTTCTTGTTCTCCCATCACATGTTTGCCAAAACCTGACAATGGTAGATTGGTAGTTGCAGTAGCAAGCAACCGTCACATAAAACCATCATTACACTACCAATCACACAATGACACCTCATACCAACAAACAAAATATCTTGGTGTTAATATGTAGCCTCACTTTCAAATTACAGCCACGGATAAAAAGATATATGGCTAAGATTCATCACATTTCTCATTATTCATTACCAAAATTGAAATTCTCATAATTCATTAAGTTCTTTTAAAAAAATCCCACAAAATGGGCTTTACTAACTACATGTCACTTTCTTTTTTCGTATCACGAAATAAGAAACAAAAATGGTAAATAATGAGTAGCAATAGGTTTACAAAATCGCAATTATGGTCACACTGATGGGTGATGGACATAGTGTTCTTGTCCGCAGTCCAAAAGCAAACAAACTAATATATCTAGACACATTCATGATCATCAAAATAAAACTAACAATAGATGAAAGTTCACGACATGTCAAATTTAATCATTTGTTACACATAAAAGGAAGAAGTACATATGTTTTTCAAGCACTAGACCACAAACTTCATGAGTTGTTCTTCAAGCTACAACATTCGTAATGAATTGAAAACTTACACTTGTGACACTTAAATATCATATCATACTGCAAATTATTAGGACACATACTACATTGGCCATCACTCTCAATCCCTTGAACAAACGAGAGCGGATGCAGGTGATCGTGAATCTTATGAACGCTCCCAAACTTGATATTTATATATTGGTAAATGTTGCTAAAAGAGATGGAATATGTTTCTGTTTCACAACAAAGTATTAAAGGAGCACAAGCAGGGTGCACCGATTGAGCACACTCATCGCAATGATAGAAGCCACAAAGAGGATTTAATTCACACTCACAAATTTCACAAAAGTATTCACTCTTGTGGTTTTCAATTGGGAGGTAGGGGTGTTTATCATAACTGTGTCTAATAGTCTCATGCAACAACAAAGCACACGTAGGATGTATATACACATCACAAAGGTGGCAACTGAAAGCCAACTTGAATGCAGAAAAAAAACCTATCCCACACACAGTACATCCACTTACACGAGGGACACCCTTAACTCTTGAAAGAAGATGGTTTGGGTGGGATTTATATGTGATTTTTTCAGGTATAACCCCACAAGTGACATCAACGTAGTAGTGACATTCGACACAACCATAGGCATATCCATTGCAAGGTAGCCAACAAACATAACAATTAAATATGTTGAAAGGCACACCTGGGACTTCTGACATTAGAACGAGAGGATGTTGTGCGTGACCTGGATGGTTGACTACTTTAGTTGGTAATCGAGTACACCACTCGTGAAGAGCAAAGTTGCAACTCTCATCTTCATTGGCCCCACACTTGTAATATGGCATCTCCATGATTGGTCGCACACATGCATTGCATAATAGTTCTATCTTTTTCATTGGGTTATGACACAATGAGGAGCTTGCACCATCTATGCATTTTGTGTTAACTAAAATTAGCTCATGATGATGGTTCCTATGCTGTAGACTTACCTTGTCAATTTCTTTAAAACATAATTGTCTAGGCATGCTATAAATTTGATCAGGAAATGGTAGATGGAAAAGATCAGGATAGTCGGCATCGTTAAAATTTTTAATCGTTTTACCTTTATCTGAAAAATTAAAAACACAGTAACTCAATTGCTGGAAAGTAACTAAATGGAAGAAATCATATACATAAAGATTTACTTACCTTGATGCAACATGGACATGAATGGCTCTCTTCTTGATGTTGCACAATCTAGATGGGTATAGTAAATACACTTCTCACATTTGTAAATCCAAAGATGCTCACTCAAAAAAAAATTACCATTGCATACTCTACATCTAGGGTCATATTTAGCTTGTTGTTCTCCTTCTAGGAAGGAATAAGAAAGGACGAGTGGATGTGTGTGGTGGAAAATGCCATTTGTGGTTTGTTGAATTAACAGACTTTTTGGTAGGAGAGCACAATCGGTCTGTATGGCAAAGTTATGACATGTGATACATTGAAAAAATGTCCCTTCATGTCGTTTCCCACAAGCATTACAAAGACATAAAATAGGATTGTTGATTAGGAGCACTAGCGGGTGTGGGTGGCTAGGGTGATGGAACCTCTTTTTATCAAGTTCCACAGCACATCTAATATCAATGTGGTAATAACATTGATCAAAACATGTATACCTTACTTCGTTAGGCCCGTGCATGCTTAGACAATAAGAGCATGTCCAAGAATATACAATTTGTGTGAGGGTAAGTGGATGTGGATCTGATGTGTGTTTTAACTTTGTTGGAAGCTCTGCACAGAACTTATGAAGAGAGTAATCACATGTATCACTTATACATTTATAGTAGTACTTATAGTACCCATGGATTTGCAGGTCGCACCGCTTACATGGACATACGAACTCATCTCGTACAACGATGTCCCCTTCCTCGACCTCATCAAATTCTTCCTCATCTTCATCTTTCACCTGCAAATCAATGAGCTTCAACGGATGCTCGTGTTCAAGTACCTTCATCATAGTTATTTTTGTTTCTCTTTCGTATAGAATGTATGTTACTTATAACAATGAAAAGCACAAATGTGATATTATTGTCATGAAATCAATTGTATCTACTTTATTCTTTTGTACATTACTTTAACTTTTACTCCCTGAAATCATAAATCAGCAATAGAAGCCAGTTATACAAGTAATGTATCTTTTGTTTATTTAATTAGTTAATATATTATTTTCTTTTAGAAAAGAAAACGATGTAGCACTTTACAAGCAAACTAATTATTGATTGAATATCATTAAGTTACTTACAACATGGGGAAAGAATGTTGTGAAAATTAAATCAGCCAGTAATGAATAATGATTTAAAACGCTTATAAAAGGAATTCACAAAAGTTTTTAAACCTTAGCCTTAATGGAAAGAAATAAGGTTAGCCACTCCATAACTTGCTCAAAAAAAGTCTAAGCTCAACCAAATTTGTGTACTATGCAAGTAACCGTGACATATAGATTTGAACTAAGTGTAGAGTCGCTTGAACCCTTTATAATCTTTTAATAGATTCTAGATATCTTATATGTAACAATTTACCCAAAAACCAAACATCAACCTTACACATGAACTTACTTTTTTAACCACACATTCATGATTCATCACATGCTTACAATTTGCAACAAGTGGTTACAAATTTTTATGCAAGTGTGTGATTGGTGAAGTAGCAATTTCTTGTTTCCCCATCACATGTTTGCCAAAGCTGACAATGGTAGTTGTGCCAAGTGCCACATAAAACCATCATTATACTCACCAGTGGCGGATCCAGGAATTTTTTTTAGGTGGTTCCCTCTTAATTTATAAGGTGGTTCCTCTAGTATCTTCTATATATCCGTACACTATTATTTCGAAACTCCCTTTTCTTCATTAGATCCGCCAATGATACTCACCACTCAATCACACAATGACACCTCACACCAACAAACAAAAGATCTTGGTGTAAACATATATGGCCAATTCTCATAAATCATAATTCATCAAGTTTAAAAAAATATCCCACAAAATGGGCTTTACTAACTACATGTCACTTTCTTTTGCCTAACTTAATATAAGAAACAAAATGATAAATCGTAAGTAGAAATCGGTTTACAAGTTGCGATCATTTATGAATCACAAGCATACATATCCAACCCTCTTGTTCGTCCAGGCGCACCTCCTTTCATGGAAGATAAATCAAGAACCCTGCAAGAAACATTTATGTGAATAAACCTCATGAATCAAACTTCAAACATGACTTTGATGCATGAAATATGAATTATGTAAATACTTACATTTGTTCAGCAGCCCCATGGTTTATGAGGACCTTTTCATTGACTTTGGATAATGAGAAGTCAACAGGCAAATCAAACACCTTGCTAGCTGTATTCGTCAAAGTAACACCCCATAAGAATGATCTAAACTTGCAAAATGATATATAGTCAAATGTGTAACTTTAAATTTCTATACACATACTTATTGGGTTCATGCTTTCACAAATGCCCAAGATATTCTACAGCAAAATCACAACTTGTCAGGTAAAATCATAATACAAAAAATGTTCAAATGTTATATTTACCTTAAGTTGTTCATAACAAGCTTCAAGATCATTGTTCACCAAAATATGATCAAAAAGGCCGGATGACTTTCCTTGTTCAAGTTCAGCCTTCGCATTTCTAAGTCTTTTATGGATCTGTTCTTCGGTTTCTGTCCCTCTATTGACCATATCAAAAGTCAAAACTTGTTTTAGTAGCATGATTTAAGATAAAGTTTAAACCTTGCACGAAGGCGCTTCTCAAGCTCCTCAAATGAAGGCGGGCAAACAAATATGAAAGTAGCTTCAAGTGAACTCGCCCTCACGGATCTTGCTCCTTGAACATCAATATCAAGAATGCATCTCTACACAAAACCGTCTCCAAATTTCAATAATTATTCATAAAGTATCGATCTTTCCATCTATATTTAACTTAGAACACCAAAAATAAGTTAAATAATGCATAATAAAGACCTTTCCCGCATCAGCAACCACATTAACAGCTTCTATGCTAGTGCCATAAAGATTTCCATGAACATCAGCATGTTCTAGAAACTTCCCGGATCTAATATCTTCCTCCATAACATCGCGTTTGGTAAAATGATAGTGGACCCCGTTTTGCTCCTTCTCTCTTGGAGCACGAGTCGTGTGGCTAACCGAGAACCCGAACATTGATGGGAATTCTTTCATTAGCATGTTAATTAAAGTACCCTTACCGACTCCAGATGGGCCACTAATCACTACGGGCCGGTCAGAATTACCAATAACTCCCTTACTCCAACCGACAACTTCTGTTTCAAGCTTCTTCTTCTGGTCCCGAATGAATTGTGTGTCCACCTAAATATGTAACGAACATTCATTTCAAGATCAAGATTAGTGAAAAGTGAAAACTGCATATAGGTTGAAAATTATTGGATTTCAAGAAACACCCACCTCAAGAAACCACACGGATTCATTAGATTTGGAACTGAATTTGATTATCAAGATTCTATCTTTATTCAAAAGCACACTCGAGTGGCCCTTGAATGGTTCCGGTTTTGTTCCTATAACAGTTGGTATCACCCTGCAGGTGAAAAAATCACGATTTAATGACGTGTAATCCTCAATAACATAAGTTAAAACAGAGCGAAACTTATATAAAACGACTCAGAAACACACCATTCACCGGTTAACTTATTGAGAATACGAACTCCACTCGATGTCAGATCATCAGTCCCACAAATTACATACTAAAAACATAAAAAGAAAATTATTTAAAAATTAGATAACAAGATTTCAAGAAAGTTGAAATGAATCGAATCGGTTCAACATCATACTGTTTTGTTTCCAACAGTAACTGCTGTTTCGAAGTCGTTAAGTTCAACAAAGAAAGCTGGAGCTTTTCCCTGATATCCAAAACAAGTCAAAAACTTTGAAACATTTTCAAGATAGGTTTTATCAAAACACTCAAAATAAAGATCTAACTCACCATTAAAGCAATTTCTTGAAAAGACAAAAGATGCAACCTGATAATAACATAACTATCAGAAATCAATATAATTAAACAAAAATGCATACCCATTTCAAAATCATTCATGAAAGCATATAAAAATGTAATCTTTTTTTGTATGGAAAATTGATCACTGTGCATATTATTATACATAGCACAATAAACCCAGAATTCAGCTAACTGTAATTGGGTAATTTAGAAGAATACATAAACAACCCAGAAAACAATTACTCTGTTTTTGTTTGAAATATAAAGAACAGAGGAATTAAAAAAAAGTGATTTTTTTAAATACCCACCAAATTGAAATGAGCAAAACCCAGAGAAATCGACCATAAATAATATAAAAATTACCTGAAAGAAAGCAATATTAATAGAGATGAAGAATGAATAAAGGGGTGGTGAATTGTATTGAAAGGGTTAAATGAAAGTGAATAAATAAGGCGGACGAAACGAGTGATGATGCTGCAATAATAAGAGAAGAAGGTCGACAGCTTGTGTGTGTATGTTAAATGTTAATGTGAATGTGGTGGGGTTGAATGAAGGTGGCTGTGGCTGTGGCTGTGGCTGTGGTCGCATTCGAGTTATCATTCAACAAACTTTGAATTCAATGCCTACGCTTTCCTTCCATTTTCTTTCTTTTACCCTCTTTTTTTAATTTATGAAAAGGATGTCTTTTATTTTTTTCTTTTTTTTAATACTGTTTGGATCCAGCCCTGATATCCGATTGAGTCTTCCTAAAACATACTTTTGACATTTCATTTCTGCCTCACTCAAAAACTCTATCAAGAAGGAAACTCATTATCGATGTAAGAAACCCCTTTAAATCATGTTTCAAACATGAAACACCACCCCATACCATACCATACCATTAAGCAATAATTCCAATTACATGTCTTTGATTTGAAATAAAGGTTTACAACTTTACATTTACTTTCTATTTTTTTTAATCTTATATTTGTGTATTTGTATTTTAAATTTAAAACATTATGAAAAGTTGGATATTTGTGAGGAAGTCATATGAATTTACTATATTAAGTGAGTCACGAATTGCATAATAGTCTAAATAATCACTTAAATATGTATATCAGATGACCTTTAAGTTAACGGTATCAAGATGCTGAATAATGCTTTATCTTTTTAATCTTCAAGTCATTGTATCAGGCATTCATGTGATGTTGAAGGATGTGGCTCGGTTTTGGATAAAAACTAGATCACCGGTTCCTTTTCTGTTGTATTTTTTAGTTGTTTTCCTGTTTGTTGTTGGGTGGGCTTCGTTTGGTTGGTCCTAATTTGTGCCTTCTGTTTAGGCTTGTTTATAATATACTGTCGATCATAAAAAATCACTATCATTAAAAATCACTAATATAAAGATTACATGAGATAATAACAAAATATACATTTAAATATCCTAGTTTTGTGAAATATTCGAATGTATCACCTTATAAACAAAAAATCATTTGTGTTCAAAGTACACGGAATTAAGTGAGCTTAAAAGCCTGCATAGTGTACAAGTTCCTTAACTTTAATAGATGATTAGTGAACATGGGACTAGTGAGGTTAGAGGTCAACCTTCCTGAGCCATTGTCATTTGGCTTCATGACCAATAGCATTGGTGAACACAAATTATCTTAACTAAATATGGAAGGAAAAAAAAATGAAATATTCACGTAGTAATCAAATTTTCAAAGTTTTCCTATAACAATCATTTCAAACTTTTTTATGAAAAAGGTTTTTATTTTTATTTGTTATTTGTATTTTATAAATGTACTTTTTTTTAAAAAAATTTAAGTATATAAAAGTTAGTTTTTTTTTAAATTAAATGATTATATGGTAAAGACTCTTGTATTTAGGAGTGAAAACTAAGGTTCAACACCTAAAGAGTAGATTTTCTCTTAGTAATTTAGAAAAAATAATATATTTTTTTAAACCGTAACTTTTCATTCAACATAACAAAACCAAAAATCCTGCTAACAAGAATCAGCCGTAACATAGGAACACTTTTGCAAAATAGACATTTTTCATTTGTTCCAATTGATATTCAAATCCTTTTACCTATTCTTTATTTTTATTCATAAAAACTTCAAATTATAATATCTTCAAGGATGTTCTCAATTTTTACGAACTTTAACTTGTTTAAGCCTTCCAAATACCATAAATTTTTTTAAATATGTGTCTACACCCTTTAACAAAAATGCAAATATGAGGGAATTTAATAAAGTAACACTTAAGCAACTTGTATTCTCTATAATAATAATAATAATCCCTCGTAGTATCCAGAACAACTTGTGTGGACTGTGGTCAACTGGTCCGTGGTCCAACCACGAATGAACCAAACCGCCCCGAGATCAATTCTCAAATTCTTCGTGCACGTAATTTGAAAGAACCTAATTCGTCCACTTGTTACATCTACTAATACACGTGTCTGGTTATGATTAAAAAAATCAGTATCTTGTTAGACTATCTCCATCAGCAATCTCACAATCTCAATCTCACATTATAAAATTAATTTCTCTCTCTTCAATCTACAAAATTTAACCCACTCCAATCTTTTACTCCCATTAACAACCCAATCTCATCTTTTTTTTATTAAATAAATTCAATTTATAATTAGTTTTGATTAACTATATAAAATTTTATATAAAAAATACGATTTTTTAAACACACTCCATTTTTAACGGAATTTATACCGGAATGCTTACAAAAAAAACTAAGAAAGACTGTGTTTTTGATTTTTTTAAAAAATCAAATATAATAAGTTATAAAACAAAAACCAAAAAATACATATATAATTAATTGGTGAGAATAAAAAAGAAAAAAAAAAGAAAATTACATCCACTCACATTTTGACATGTGGTCACAAGTTGACCAAATTTGAGATTGCAATCTCATTTGAGCCACCGATCGGATTGCCTAATTAAATTCATTTTTTCTTTTTTTCTTTTTAAATAAATTGAGGGTTTGCAATCTTGGATTACCAATGGTTGTAGTCTTACCAAGCCAAGATGGCTGCCCGTTGAATTCTATAACTTTGACATGTTTAGATGGAAACGAAATGAAAGTGAAATAGAATATTAGTTCTTTTCATTCTGTGTATTAGAAAGAAAGTTCTAATTCCATTTTCAAGATTCATTGTTCTTTGAGAATAATACTTCTATTAGGAGCCAGTTAGAAGCCACAAAACATAGTCCTAATTTCTGTGTTTGGGATTGTATATTTAAGTAAAAAAGAACTTTTTGTTAAAAGACCTTATTAACTTATGATGTTTTTTAAAGAAGCTTTTAAAAACATGTTTGGATTAGCTTATGTGTTGGGGAGAACCAAAATGACTAAGAATGAAACTCTTTTTTTTAAAGGATTGTATTGGGTTTTGAGTGTTGGAAGGGTGTAATAGGTAAATCAAACCCATTAAGTTAACAAGTTACAAATTCCCAACTTTTTAAAGCCTCTTTATTTTGCCTTCTTATTAAGTTAAAACCCATAAGGCCTTATGGTTTGCCAAACACCTTATACACATTATTAACTTTTCACAAAGTTTATAAGTTATAAGTTGATGAAAATAAGCAATCCCAAACACCCCCTTAGAAGGCATGTTCTTAGTGTTCATCGTTCTTTGCATAGAACCTGGTAGGCTTGATACGGAGGAATGATGTAATGGACGAAAGAATGAAATAAATATGTAAATGAATGAATAATTATCACTCTATTGAGATGTTTGGCTATCATTGTGAATGAAATGAAACATTACATTGTGTAGTTTGGTATGCAGGAAAATATGAAAGAAAAAAATAAAAACGGTAGTGAGTGGCAGTGGTCGTAGGCAGTAGTGGCAATGGTAGGTCGTAGGCGACGGTGGCAGGTGACGGGACGTAATGGTGGTTGATGGTCGTGGTGGTGGTTGGTGACGGGCCGTAATGGTGGTTGGAGGTGGTGGCAGCATCAGTGTTGGTGGTAGGAGACGGGTTGTAATGGCGGGCGTCGAGCGATAGGTGAGTGTGTGGTGTTGGTGGTAAGGGTGGCGTTGATGGCGAGTAATTGGCGGTGGTGACAGTGGTGGGTGGCGGTGTTGGTGTTTTAGGGGGGATTGAATGAAGGAGGTAATAGGTTATTATATTCCACTGTTCAACTAAACATTTTTTTTTTCATTTTCCTTCAATAGTCTGTTTTATTTCATCTCTCTTTCATCCATACCAAATACTACCCAATGTTTTGAGTTTGATAAAAATGGTGAATTGATGAGTTTGTGAGAAAAGATTTATGTGATAAATAAAACGGCTTGCAGCCAAATGGTATCAAAGTAAGAAGAAAATGTGTTTTTATAAATGGTGAGTGTTCAAATATTATTACCGGTATATGTATTTTCATTCTCAAAAATAATTTTTAAAAAAATATATGGGAAGTTTATTAAAAAGACGGAAAGGTAGAGGGCAACTAAGAAATTGGAATTTATAAAAATAATTCCGTTTAGACGTGATATGATATTTACAACTTGGCATATGTGTCGGCTACTTTGAACTTGCACTTGATCATCACGTTTCCTAACTTGACTCTTATTTTGGAATGGTGTGATCATTTTGGATTTTTTAATTATATTTATTCTGGTCATTGTTTATGTATATTTGTTTTGTAACTACGCTGAGTATTAAGCATGACCCAAAATGAATTTATTTTAAGGTTTTACAAGCATATAGTTTTATGTATAGTTTATTATAACTTTCCCTAATGCAATTGTTAGATTTTTATATGATCACCAATAATGATCTTTCATTGTTTAAGAGAAGATAATTTTGAAAATTGTAGGAATTTGAAAACGAAATGGGTCAAGTCAGGTAATGGGTTAAATAGATTGCTTTAAAAGTATCAAAATGATTCGTCGTTCATAATCATAACAAAAAAGAGTTTGGGTGCAATACATGTTGTTTTGGAGAAAAAACGTATAAGAATAGGTTTATGTGTAATGACTTTTTTATGGTGGCTAATGGCGATGGAGAGTGGAGGTAGTGGCGATGACAAATAAAGAGGCGGTGTGTAAGCGGCATAGGTGACAATAATGGTATAGATGACAATATGGCGACAGGGTGGCGGCAAGAACATTGGGGTTGGTGGGAACAGTGGTCATATTGGGGACAATCAATACATTGTGTTGTAGATTATATCAGTGGTGGTTTTGATCTATTGAGACACGTTATAAGTTATCAACTTATGCAAAAATCCCTTTTTACTCTTTTAACCCATTGTATACTAGTATACCTAACTCATCTTAATTGCCAACTAAAAATTACTCGAATTTTTTTTTTCTAACAACCAACAAGACTTTATTAAAAGAACACCAAACCAACGCCAACAAGTAGCTAGCCCAAAACCAGTATATATCTACAAAAGACAACCATCAGAAAAACAACATAATAAGTAACCAAATAATCAAATTACATTTAGTCTCGGAAAAAGTGGTGCCACATTGGTGTTTGATGAACTTGTAATTTTGAGTCCGCTCATTTCGAGTTGATCACCAAACAATGTTTCAGACATTAAGTTCATGTTCATAAATCATAATGTTCGGTACCAATTTAATAAAAATGAGCATATTGTTAGCTATATGAGGCTTGGAGTTTAGCTTGATAAGGTGTGGACTAGAAATTTGAAATACCATATTTGTTTGGTTGTTGGACTTGTAAAAGCCCAAACAAACCTTAAACTAAAAATAGTCATTACACTCTTACCTATTCTGTTGTTTTGCTTGTATATAAAAGATGACAAAATAAGATGATTAAAGCATTTATATTTAATTTGCTCGTGAAAATTGGAAAGGTGTTTAGTTTTCTTTTATATTAAAAATAGCAAGAATGTTTCTGTTAACTTTAATAGTTGGTTAATCTAAGAAATGTAGTCAGTAAGTTATATACAATTTTATTTTATGATATTACCTTCCTATTATATTGATTATTGAATCCATGTAAGAACCTGACAGGTTAGAAAATATTAATTTTGTCATTTATAAACATTGTACGGTTTTGATTTTTATATTAATTCAAAAAACTATAGACAGACTTTTACTAATGTTGTGATTTCATTAGGGTACCTTAATCAAATGTGGCTGAAGGTGATGGCGATGCAAATACCCTAAGAAAAATATCGAATAAGTGAGATCTCGATAACCTTAAATGAAAATTAATCTGGAGCATGGAGAAATTGGAATTGAGATGGGAACATGTAACATGGATCTAGACTTAAACTCGAACTTGGAACCGAATCAAGGACAAGGGGACATCGACGTCTTGCCTCCCTATTTAGGGTTTGTACATTAGCGGCGAAGGTGACGGCAACTAGGGTTTGCATAGTACTAAAGCCCTGACTCTAATTCTATGCAAAAGATAATGAAATAATAACATATTTATGAGCTGTAATTAAAATGATGAAAAACCATAACATAGAAGAAACCAAAAATTTTAAATTTTGATTTAAGGGTTAGTCCAAATCTCATTAGTATTTACTTGTATAACAGGACTCGAGTAAGACACCGATTACCATCACGTCTATGTGGATACCATTCTTGCCTCTCGTCATGTTAGTTTCGCGAAGAGAGAGAGAGAGAGAGAGAGTTCAAATTTCAAGACTTGTCTAGAAAGAAAAGAATGAACAAGGTAGAAAGAATTGGGGGCGGTCTACCTTCATAGGGAGGGGGTTGAGAGAGAGAGAGAGAGGACATGTCACTTTTTTGCACCCATTTTACACATTTTACTCACACTATCATTACACTTAAGTCACGGTGTATACACATAACCATTTAACACATGAACATGGGTCGAATGATTAATATAAATAATATTATTGGGTACAACACCGTCGTTCTTGGTTGGTCGCGCAAACACACGATCATGTGTTAATTAAATGTATGTTTCCAACTCTACTAATGTTCCGTGATAAATGTTTTAAAAACTAATTTTTAACTCGTACTGGATTGAGGTAAAAAACGGTACAACCAGGTTGTGCCGGGAGGTTCAACCAAGACAAATAGTTTATCCTGTAATTTCATATAAATGCAATTTCAACATAAAAATAACCTAAATTTAGATGACTCCATAATAAAAAATAATTCAAAATAAAAAAATACAAACGCACTCAATTTTTTAAATATAATCTAAAAGTTTACTCGTTTCAAAGTTTATCGCCATGTTAAACCACATCATTTTCACACCAATTTCATAACCGCATCATTACTTTATTTTTACATTTAGAATAATTAAAAAAAAAACTACAACCCGATACGTTTTAAATACACAAACGTAAGAAGTTCTATATTTTGAACCAACTATGTTTTTAATTAAATTTATATCAGAACGTTTGTAAAAAAAAAAAGAACAAACAACATTATATAATTATTTTATTAAATTAACGAGTACAAGTTATTACACAAGCATCCCAGGCACGATGTTTCACACAATAGAAACTGGCCATACGCCCATACCAACCACACGAAGGTTTCATGTACCCACATATATCTATAATATATATAAATGAAGATATAAAAATCCTACGTGTCGCAATGTGGTCGTTCCTTCTTTTTTTGAAGTCACCAGATTTGCTTGATTTTTAAATGGAGATTTCTCATGCATTTGACCCGAATTCATGGGTTACCAAACCCAGATATTCCTTAAACGGGTTATAACATCTCATTAAATTAAAAATTATTCTCACCAAATTATTGATGTAAAAATCCTATAAAATAAATATACTAAAAAATTAATATCTTATTTATTTTATAAAAGATATATATATTATTTAAATTAAAAAACCAATTTTATAGTAAAAAGAAAATAAACGGGTCATGGGTCTCATCAAACACATATAACTTTTAAACCGGGTTATAATATCTTATTTATTTATGAAACAGTTTATCATCAAACCATAAGTATATTATTAACTTTCATACAGTAAAAAAACATAAAAATACAAAAATTAAATAAACATAAGAACAAATAATATAAAACAACCCTCGTAATACGGGGGATAAAAACTAGTAGTCTTATAAAGATGAATATTACTATTTGCAAACCTTCAAATAAACCTTGATAGACTACAAGCTCTTTATGTATTTTTTTTTATATATGGTAAATATATAAAACTTAATATTCTATTATTGCATTTATTAATTGATATACTACATTTTTTTACTTGATTGATACTGTATTTATTATTTATTTGAAATTTGAAGTACTCTAGATACGGGTGTGTTAATTGTAACAAATGCAATAATGTAAATTGCTACTTTTTTGTATATTATTAAAACAACAAAGATGTAGACAAGTACATCCTTTGACCAATTGACCAACACGGTCATTCTCGCATCGACAAAATGTTGAAAGATTAGTTTGCCGTCTAATAAGTCATGTTCCATCTTCTTAGGTTGTTCACGTGATCGGTAGTTTCGCACACTCATATTCATATGGCAGACCAAAAAGAATGTATAACTTTTGAGTAGTCATAATCATTTTAGTTTTGCTTCTACACGTTTTTATATTTATTCTATTATTAGAAATTTAGATAGTTGCACGAAATTCATATTTAGTGTGTTGACTTCAATGTTGACCCGACAACTTTGACCATGGACCATAGTTGTTTGATGTGAACTCAAGTGGGCTTTCAGATCCACTAAACAGCAGCCAGGTGTCATAGTCCCACTAAATCAACACTTTTCACTACTTTATAACTTCTACACAACTTCCTCAAACCACATACAATACAATGGCCAATCAAACAAATTCTCCTACACTGGAGCCATGGCATAACTTAGCCGGAAAAGTTGTCATGGTCACCGGAGCATCATCCGGTCTCGGTAGAGACTTCTGTATCGACCTGGCTAAAGCCGGATGCAGAATTGTTGCCGTGGCACGTAGGATTGACCGCCTCGTGTCTCTTTGCAATGAGATTAATAAAATTGAACCAACAGATGATGCTGGAATTGTTCGAGCGGTTGCGGTGGAGCTTGATGTCAGTGCCATGGGTCCCGACATTAAAGCCTCGGTTAAAAAGGCGTGGGACGCTTTTGGACGTATCGATGCCTTGATTAATAATGCGGGCGTTAGAGGTAATTAAATAATTTATAATTTACAGTGTAAAAGTCATAAGTTACAACTTTGTTGTAAGTTACATGTTATAAAGTTACAAATTATATTCACTGATTTAATAATATACATTTGGGTTACAACTTATAGGTAACGTGTTGAGTCCATTGGAGTTGTGTGAAGAAGAATGGGACGGTACCGTTAGAACAAATTTGACCGGAACATGGTTGGTGTCAAAGTATGTATGTATACACATGCGTGACGCGAAACAAGGGGGCTCGATAATTAATATTTCTTCAATAGCGGGTCTTGACCGCGGGCAGCTGCCAGGAGGTCTTGCTTATTCTTCTTCGAAAGCCGGTGTGGTCACATTGACAAAGGTAATATTGATTCTTGGATTTGTGTTTAAAAGATTTGTTTGTGGTTGTTTTATTGCTGTAGGGATTAAATTTTTAATTGTTTGATTAGGTAATGGCTATGGAGTTAGGTGTGTACAAGATCAGGGTGAATTCGATTAATCCGGGACTTTTTAGCTCGGAGATAACCAAAGGTTTGATGGAGAAAGAGTGGCTCAACAATGTGGCTCGAAGAACCACTCCGTTAAGAACATTTGGCACGGCGGATCCAGCCTTGACTAGGCTAGCGCGGTATCTGATTCATGACTCGTCCGAGTATGTTAGTGGCAATGTGTTCATTGTCGATGCTGGTGCAACGTTACCTGGTGTACCAATTTTTTCTTCGCTTTAGGATAATGAGTTGCACTTTAAATATTGAGAAATCATGTTTTATTTATTTATTTTAGAATGATTAAATTTGATACGATTATAAAACGTACAAGTGATTGTTAAGTTTGTTATTTAGAAATTATATTATAAAAGGACATGTTTTAAGAACAAATCATATGCGATATGTTTTAAGATTAAGAAATTAAATAACCGTATACTTTATATTACCATAGTCAATGAGTATTAATTGCTATTTATTATTATTTTTTTTAATGGTCAACGAATCATTTAAAAGCAATATTGGTGAAATTCAGCACATCGGGATACATTCGCCTCTGAACTGGGAAAAACCATCATCTAGAGCTTACACCTGTGAACATTCGTCAGAAAAGGCACGACAATATATTGAGATAAAACTCATTTAGTTCAATACTAATGGTCTTCGCCTACTCGCTCATTATAACCAAGTGTCGCGAAAACTAAATGGTATTAGCAAGAATCGAACCTGGGTCACGTGAGGTTACATGAAACCTCATGTCTCTATCTGACCATTCCACCACCAGCTCATTAATATCAGTTAGTATTAGGTGTACACGAAACAGATATTAACTTATATTAATGAGTTAATATCATTATATTTACATATTTTCCTAAAATACAATTAATATCATTATAAAAATTGTATTTTAGGAAAATACGTAAATACAATTTTTATGCCCTTGATGTACAATGCTTTTCAAACATGATTTGAGGAAATATAATGAAATTGCCAACTAAATATTAAATTTAAAAGCTCTAAAATAAACATATATATAATCTTTAGGCTTAAATGTCTATTATATATTTACATGCATGTTAGTACGTTATCAACATACCGTCCAAGTCCAACCGTTTGAACATCCTAGGAATGTGGCACATGGCTTCTTTAGGCGAAAAGGCCGCCGTGTGGCATAACATGTTCTAGTGAACGGTGAGAGGTCGAACAAATGTTTTGTCTGACTATAGACGGGTTTCAAAAATAAAATAAAAATACAACTTTAAAAATCAAATAAATTTACTTATATTTTTAAGTTAATATCCACCTACTACCGGCAAAACACCACTGGTTAAAAGAAAAGTTAATTCAAATATTTAATTTAATGCTAAAAATATTTCTACTAATTTAAAATTTAAATATGGAAAAGGAAAATAAAATTAAGAACTTAAAATAGAATTGATGCTTTCATGTGAATCTTGTCACCATGGGTAGCCTACTAGCCTTAAATGTGTAAGTTGTAACCGTTCAAAATTAATAAACATTAAATGGGGGGTTCAACACAAGCCATCATTGGGGGTTGAATTGGTTGCCATATAAATGTGTAACTGTTCAAAATAATAGATATTTAATGCAAGGATGAGTTTTAAGTTACATGAATCCAAAACTATCCTAACCATCAAAATCAAATCTTAGAAACAAGTGATACGATAACATGATCAAAATCAACTCTTGAACAATCTTCTAGACAGCATAAGTGAAAAACATCTAAAGCTAATTTTCGTAAAAACACCATGTCCCTCTAACGAGACACATGCCCACACGCGGCTGACCATATAAGTAATATATGTCTTTCAACATCATTATCGTTTGCAACTTGTGTATCTCCTTACACCAATACACTCGCAAGCAGAAATGGTCCCTTAATTACTTTATTTGTCATTAACATGCATGATTTCTGATATCCATATGGTTACACGATTATGTAGATTATTTCATATAACTTTATACTTCAATTTGTAATCATGAAATATTTTGGACCACAGTGTGGCTATATAAATGAAAGTCAGGCAACTATGTATAATGCCTTACATGTTACATTCTTATATAAGCAATTTTTTTAATGGTCCTAAAGGTTAGGTATCGGTAAGAAAAGTTGTAGCGATGACATTAAACCGCACTAAAAGCAACCTTGAAAACCTTAAACCACACATACACGTTAAGCACAGTAACTCCCGTGTGAAGTGAAATATAAAAAATTCTCTATTAGATTTTTATTTAGTTTGTTTTTCTAAACAAAAATAAAAATTTTATCTGGTTGATTGATATTCCAACTTTACCTGGCTCTGATACCAATCTGTCACACCCCGTTCGTAATTGGCGGAAAAACCGAGGCGTGGCGACGGGGTCGTGATTGATTGAGCACAATAGATTTAAAAGTCTAAATGCATAAACTTAAAACATGTCAACATTTCAACAATTCAACAGGTAGCAAATTCGTTCCATTACAACAGATAATGCTAACATCAATCCTAAATGTCTTCCATCTAAGGCCTCTATCAGCTATTTGCTACTTCCTGCTTCATTTCCTGAAAACATGTAACAAAAACGTCAACTACATAAAGTAGATGAGTGAATTCATAGGTTTAAGGAAAAAGGGATTATACACAAGCATACTAGACTAAGTTGTAGGGGTTTATATATAGGGAGTACCATCGGCTAACCCACCACTCCTACAACTTATCCTACCATGCTTGGGTATAAAGCCCGGTTTTAAAAAGGTTTGTAAGACAAGACAAGCGTACCAGACTAGGTTGTAGGGGTTTATATATAGGGTGTACCATCGGCTAACCCTCCACTCCTACAACCTACTCTGCTAAGCTTGTTTATATTTGTAAATCCAAGGTATAAAGATAGGTTAACTAATAATGTAGTGATAAGCCCTACACAAGCATACTAGACTAAGTTGTAGGGGTTTATATATAGGGTGTACCATCGGCTAACCCACCACTCCTACAACTTATCCTACCATGCTTGGGTATGCTTATCAACTCAACCAAGACTGCAAGAGTTATGTATAATGATCCCAAGTATTATTCCCATGCATACAGGTGTAATGATATCAAGGATATATGTATAAAGATACCAAAGAATCATATGTCACCATGTCTTGATGATAATGATGATAATGCATAATGATCACACGAGACCTGACATCAACCCACACAAGACCACACGATGCTACTTGATTTCCATGATGGTAACCCAAATCGATCACTTTGGATACCATGAGAGAATTCTAAGGCGTCCACTTTAGTATCTCTTGGATTCCTAATCGATCACTTGGGAAATCCTTCGGATTCTTAATCGAACACTTAAGAACCCCATAGGTCACGTGTATTCTAAATCGAACACTTTAGAACCCCACATCTAGTGACGGCCTGTCTACCAATCGACCACTTGGAGACCAAACATATGCACTAGTGTGACCTATACTGCCTATGTTCACACGACCACTAGACTGTCCAATGAATGATGTGTTTTCATGATAATGTATAACGGGCACATGACTTTGATTTCCAAACGTCCATTGTTCCCTAAGCGATCAATGATTCCCATGTTTACTCCTGAATAACTGATTAGACATACACAACTTCCGAGAAAGTTAAGGTATGAGTAACCTGCCATGATTACTTGTTTCCCCAATGTTCATTGTTTGCAAAAGATTTGCCAAGAATGTCTATGATAAAGAATGTTTGAATAAATGAGTTTTGTCAAAACGTGTACAGTTACCATGTTTCCACCCCAATGATTTTTATAAAATTTTTACTGAAAAGTTCTAGCTCGTTAAAACTTATGAACTCAGCTAGCCTTGACCCGTAGGTAACCGAAACCCGAACCCGATAGAACCGAGTATATAAGCGTAGTGCAAGAACAAACTCCACCATTTTCTTTCATCTCTTCCACACCCACACCCAAACACCCCAATTCTAGAGAGAGAGTAGTGAGAGAAAGTTGTTCAATCCAAAATTCGAGTTCACCAATCTGTTTATTGTTGTTTTTGGTAAGATCTTCTTGAAAATCATACGTTTTTATCATCAAATCCGGCCCCGAATCGAGCAAAAACCCCAACTTATGTTTCAAGTGTGTTCTTGGTCAAAAATCGTCATTTTTGGTGTCAAAAAGCATACTTTTGTTGTTATAAACGTTAGGAATCAATAGCCCTATGGATTCCGAGCATTTCCTTGTATAAAACATTGATTTTGGGCGAAAAATCATGAAAATCGTCAAAATCCGGTAGGTTTCTCCGTCATCTGGCTTGAAGGAGTCGAATAGACCCCTATTCGGTCTAACCATCTCCTATTCGGTCGAACAAGAGACCATTCGGTCGAACCAGTGGGCAAACGAACAGACTAACCGAATCAGAATACACATTCGACCGAATACGATTGTATTCGACCGAATGTACATCCTACTCGACCGAACGAGTCCTCAATCGACTGAACGTGTTCTTCCCAGCCCCTTTGACCGAACCAGTACCATATTCGACCGAACAAGTAGCTGATTCGATCGAACCTGCCCTTATTCGACCGAATGTGCCAGAATCAGCTTGTTTTCAACTTTAAATCTTGGTTTTTGCTCGAGGTCGCGTAGGCTTATACTCTTAGACTTAAAGCGTGTTGTTAACCTATTATGTCCTTGTCTAGACTTAGAGGATCGACGTTTGGCAGCACTCGACCACCCTAGCAACCATCCCCGGTCGTAATTGGCGGAAAAACCGAGGCGTGGCGACGGGGTCGTGATTGATTGAGCACAATAGATTTAAAAGTCTAAATGCATAAACTTAAAACATGTCAACATTTCAACAATTCAACAGGTAGCAAATTCGTTCCATTACAACAGATAATGCTAACATCAATCCTAAATGTCTTCCATCTAAGGCCTCTATCAGCTATTTGCTACTTCCTGCTTCATTTCCTGAAAACATGTAACAAAAACGTCAACTACATAAAGTAGATGAGTGAATTCATAGGTTTAAGGAAAAAGGGATTATACACAAGCATACTAGACTAAGTTGTAGGGGTTTATATATAGGGGGTACCATCGGCTAACCCACCACTCCTACAACTTATCCTACCATGCTTGGGTATAAAGCCCGGTTTTAAAAAGGTTTGTAAGACAAGACAAGCGTACCAGACTAGGTTGTAGGGGTTTATATATAGGGTGTACCATCGGCTAACCCTCCACTCCTACAACCTACTCTGCTAAGCTTGTTTATATTTGTAAATCCAAGGTATAAAGATAGGTTAACTAATAATGTAGTGATAAGCCCTACACAAGCATACTAGACTAAGTTGTAGGGGTTTATATATAGGGTGTACCATCGGCTAACCCACCACTCCTACAACTTATCCTACCATGCTTGGGTATGCTTATCAACTCAACCAAGACTGCAAGAGTTATGTATAATGATCCCAAGTATTATTCCCATGCATACAGGTGTAATGATATCAAGGATATATGTATAAAGATACCAAAGAATCATATGTCACCATGTCTTGATGATAATGATGATAATGCATAATGATCACACGAGACCTGACATCAACCCACACAAGACCACACGATGCTACTTGATTTCCATGATGGTAACCCAAATCGATCACTTTGGATACCATGAGAGAATTCTAAGGCGTCCACTTTAGTATCTCTTGGATTCCTAATCGATCACTTGGGAAATCCTTCGGATTCTTAATCGAACACTTAAGAACCCCATAGGTCACGTGTATTCTAAATCGAACACTTTAGAACCCCACATCTAGTGACGGCCTGTCTACCAATCGACCACTTGGAGACCAAACATATGCACTAGTGTGACCTATACTGCCTATGTTCACACGACCACTAGACTGTCCAATGAATGATGTGTTTTCATGATAATGTATAACGGGCACATGACTTTGATTTCCAAACGTCCATTGTTCCCTAAGCGATCAATGATTCCCATGTTTACTCCTGAATAACTGATTAGACATACACAACTTCCGAGAAAGTTAAGGTATGAGTAACCTGCCATGATTACTTGTTTCCCCAATGTTCATTGTTTGCAAAAGATTTGCCAAGAATGTCTATGATAAAGAATGTTTGAATAAATGAGTTTTGTCAAAACGTGTACAGTTACCATGTTTCCACCCCAATGATTTGAAAAGCTTAAAAGAAAAAAAAGGGGGCTATGAACTCACCTTGTTGGCTAAGTATGGTTGCTAGGGTGGTCGAGTGCTGCCAAACGTCGATCCTCTAAGTCTAGACAAGGACATAATAGGTTAACAACACGCTTTAAGTCTAAGAGTATAAGCCTACGCGACCTCGAGCAAAAACCAAGATTTAAAGTTGAAAACAAGCTGATTCTGGCACATTCGGTCGAATAAGGGCAGGTTCGATCGAATCAGCTACTTGTTCGGTCGAATATGGTACTGGTTCGGTCAAAGGGGCTGGGAAGAACACGTTCAGTCAATTGAGGACTCGTTCGGATCGAGTAGGATGTACATTCGGTCGAATACAATCGTATTCGGTCGAATGTGTATTCTGATTCGGTTAGTCTGTTCGTTTGCCCACTGGTTCGACCGAATGGTCTCTTGTTCGACCGAATAGGAGATGGTTCGACCGAATAGGGGTCTATTCGACTCCTTCAAGCCGGATGACGGAGAAACCTACGGGATTTTGACGATTTTCATGATTTTTCGCCCAAAATCAATGTTTTATACATGGAAATGCTCGGAATCCATAGGGCTATTGATTCCTAACGTTTATAACAACAAAAGTATGCTTTTTGACACCAAAAATGACGATTTTTGACCAAGAACACACTTGAAACATAAGTTGGGGTTTTTGCTCGATTCGGGGCCGGATTTGATGATAAAAACGTATGATTTTCAAGAAGATCTTACCAAAAACAACAATAAACAGATTGGTGAACTCGAATTTTGGATTGAACAACTTTCTCTCACTACTCTCTCTCTAGAATTGGGGTGTTTGGGTGTGGGTGTGGAAGAGATGAAAGAAAATGGTGGAGTTTGTTCTTGCACTACGCTTATATACTCGGTTCTATCGGGTTCGGGTTTCGGTTACCTACGGGTCAAGGCTAGCTGAGTTCATAAGTTTTAACGAGCTAGAACTTTTCAGTAAAAATTTTATAAAAATCATTTTTCAAGTAATCACTTGAAATCTTTTAAATAAAAACCTTTTATTTTTCGAAAACACAAAATTAATATTTTTTAAACATAAAAGTTCTTTTTATGAAATAAACATTTTTAGCTGAAATAAACAGATTTTCCAATGATATGGATTCCGAACTTATCGTCCAGAACCCAAAGTGTATAGTTTCCGATGATTTCTTGATTTTAGTTTACCAGTCAAATTCCAGGGCGTTACATCCTCCCCAACTTAGAGGAATTTCGTCCCGAAATTTAGATTTTTAGTATACTTGATGCAACGATGATTAAGATTACATGATCCCATGATGACCACTATGCGCCACTACTTCTAATATTCGTCTCAGATACCACCCAAATCAAGCTGAAGGGGCTTATATATAGGGTGTACCGGCGGCTAACCCACCACTCCTTCAACCTTACTTGAGTGTCTCCTTCGACTCCTATTAGGTTAATGACACACAGGACGACACACTATTTTCCACTACAAGGCATCACCCTCAAGCTTTACATCAGACATATTCATTTCGGATTGAAGGGGTTTATATATAGGGTGTACCAGCGGCTAACCCACCACTCCTTCAATCTTCTGTGAATAATTCCCTCAATAATTCTTGAATTTAATGTCTCACAGCTGCCACGCTAACTATAAGTCCTAATTCCAAGTTTCGCTTCAGACATATTCAACTCGTGCTGAAGGGGTTTATATATAGGGTGTACCAGCGGCTAACCCACCACTCCTTCAACCTTTGTCGAATAATTCCCTACACAAACCTTGAGTTCACGACTCCTAGTTGCACAATAGCATATTGCTTATACACGTATACACCTGTGACCTTGATGCAATTATATTCCGGACTATAATTACGAGCTCACCTTGTATCAATGTATAAACTCTATTGCGTGCGGCTAGAAAATTTGACACGACACCACACACATACACACAACCATGCTCCATGAATGCTAGAATGATGACAAATTTTGGCTAAATGATGTATAAATTCCCAAGGTTTATATGATTGAGTAGATATGACTTGTGCTTTCCAGCATGAGCCCTGAGTAGCCAAAATTTGTGGATGCAAATAAAAGAATACTTATAAGCATAACAAGGCAACATGATATTCATTGAATAACACAGTTATTTGATACATGCTGCAGATTTATATTGACTTCTAGACAATTAGATTACAAGAATATAGACTAAGAGAACAGATGAGGGTATTTCTCCTTCATCTGATCTTCGCGTTCCATGTAAACTCGGGTCCGCGTTTGTTATTCCATCGAACTTTCACAAGCGGTATGCGGCTACAATGGACGTTTGGAAATCAAAGTCATGTGCCCGTTATACATTATCATGAAAACACATCATTCATTGGACAGTCTAGTGGTCGTGTGAACATAGGCAGTATAGGTCACACTAGTACATATGTTTGGTCTCCAAGTGGTCGATTGGTAGACAGGCCGTCACTAGATGTGGGATTCTAAAGTGTTCGATTTAGAATACACGTGACCTATGGGGTTCTTAAGTGTTCGATAAGAAATCCTTCACACCGTGACGGGAAACGATCTCACGAATGTATACCCGCGCCAACTTTTCCGTAGTGTAGTCTTCACGACCGGGATAAAGTGGGTGGATTTTGTTAGAATGTCCACAATAACCCAAATTGAGTCATGACCGCTAGGCGTCCGTGGTAGCTTGGTGATGAAATCCATAGCTAACTCTTCCACTTCCACTGAGGAATAATAGGTTGTTGAAGTAGCCCAGACGGCCTTTGATGCTCTGTCTTGACTCGCGAACAAGTCAAACATCTCATCACGTACGAAGCGATATCTTTCTTCATCCCGGGCCACCAATAATGGGGTTTAAGATCTTGATACATCTTGTTGCTGCCTGGATGAATCGAGTATCTGGACTTGTGGGCTTCATTTAGAATAAGCGTCTGAAGAGGCTCAGAGTTCGGGATCCACGCTCGGTCAAGAAATAGAGGATGCCGTCTGACTTGGTTTCGAATTTCTGCTCGGCTCCACATGACAAAACGCCCTTGAGATCACCATTCACAAGCGCTTGATTCTGAGCTTCACGAATTAAGGAAGGAAGGTTGGATTGAATCCGAATAGAGTACAGCTGGGTCCTTTCTTTACGACTCAATGCGTCAGCCACCACATAGCCTTTCCGGGTGGTAGCGAATTTCACAATCGTAATCGCTGAGAAGTTCGACCCAGCGTCGCTGCCTCATGTTCAACTCTTTCTGATTGAGGATGTGTTGTAAGCTCTTGTGATCGGTAAAAATGACACACTTTGTACCGTACAGGTAATGTCTCCAGATTTTTAGGGCAAACACCACTGCACCCAGCTCCAGGTCATGTGTGGCGTAGTTCTTCTCGTGCACCTTGAGTTGTCGAGAAGCGTAAGCGATGACCTTCCCTCGTTGCATTAAAACGCAACCGAGGCCCTGATTCGAAGCATCGCAATAAACGGTAAAGTCATCGTCACCTTCCGGAAGTGATAGAATCGGTGCATGGCAAAGCTTATTCTTCAGAGTTGGAAAGCTTCCTCTTGATCTTGTCCCCACACGAAAGGTTCCCCTTTCTGGGTCAAGTGGTTAAAGGCAAGGCAATCCTGGAGAAGTTTGAGATAAATCGGCGGTAGTAACCGGCCAGACCAGAAATGAACGGATTTCGGTAGGTGTTTTAGGCGCTACCCAATTTCTGATGGCTTCTATCTTGGAAGGGTCGACGTGAATGCCGTCGACATTGATGACATGTCCCAAGAATTGAACTTCCCTTAGCCAAAATTCACACTTGGAGAACTTGGCATATAGTTGCTCTTTCCTGGAAGCTCCAAAATAAGCCTGAGATGAAGCTCATGATCGGTCCTCGAACGAGAATAAATGAGAATATCGTCTATGAAAACAATGACAAACTGATCAAGATATGGACGGCAGACGCGATTCATCAGATCCATGAAGATGGCGGGAGCATTGGTCATTCCAAAAGGCATAACCATGAACTCGTAATGACCATAACGAGTTCGGAACGCAGTTTTCGGGATATCCTCTTCCAGAACACGCAACTGATGGTAACCAGAACGCAGATCGATCTTAGAGAAAAACGTAACACCCTGGAGCTGATCAAAGAGATCATCAATTCTCGGTAACGGGTACCGATTTTTGATGGTGAGTTTATTAAGCTCCCGGTAGTCAATGCACATACGGAAAGTCCCGTCCTTCTTTTTGACGAAGAGTACTGGGGCTCCCCATGGAGACGAGCTAGGGCGAATGAATCCCTTGCTAAGAAGTTCTTGAAGCTGATTTGATAATTCTTGAAGTTCCGACGGAGCTAGACGATACGGTGCCTTAGCAATAGGGAGAGCACCAGGAATAAGATCGATACGAAATTCCACCTGCCTGCTAGGAGGAAGTCCAGGCAGATCTTCGGGAAAAACATCAGAAAATTCACGCACAACTGGAATGTCCTGCAGTCTCTTGTCTTCGGATTCCTTGAGAGTACATGAGCTAGAAATGCGGGATACTTCTTTCGAAGGTACCGACTGGCCTTTAAGCAAGAGACGATCCTTAGGCATCCACCCGATTTTTCGCCTTGAATAGTTAGAATTTCGCCAGAAGGTAAAGGGATACGAATAGTTCTCGGCGCAGATACTTCCGCGTGATTGCTGGACAGCCAGTCCATTCCCACAACTAGATCGAAGCTTCCAAGACGAAAAGGTATAAGGTCAATACAGAACGATGTGGTGACAAGAGTAAGGGTGCAATTTCGGATGACAGACTTCACTTGTTTGGACTCCCACTAGCAAGTTCAACAGAAAAGGCAGGGTCCAACTCGGAAATTTTTAATTTCAGCAAAGGAACCAATTCGCAAGAAACAAAGCTCCTATCAGCTCCTGTATCAAATAGGACAGACACCCAGATGTTGTTAAGAATAAACGTACCAGTAATAACATCGGGTTTTGGCGTGCTTCGGCAGCTCCAATGGTAAAAGCCCTCCCGCGAGCCGGAGGGATGTTGGTGACGCGGGGGCATCGATTTCTGTAATGGTCCATAGCGCCACACTCGAAGCAGCCTCGAGCAGGGTTAGGCTGAGGGTTAGCATTCCCCACAGCCAGTTGGTTGCCAGGACTCCTGCATCGCTCCACCAGGTGCCCGAATCGTCCACATTCGTGCACTTGCGGCACGACTCTCTAGTTGGGTGATGATAAGAACATAAGTTGCACTTGGGATGTAGCCCAGTATATTCCTTTCTTGGTCTTCCCTGAGCTGTTGTGGCTGGAGCGGGGGCTATGGAGTTGATAGGCGTAGCATCAGTGATTGCAGCTAAGTTGGTCGCTTTCCGCTTCCTATTGCTCCCCTTTTCCGCTTTCCCCTCGGAGGATTTGCCCTTATCCTATTGCAGAACACCAGACTTGAGCTGTTCCCTGGTCAGACGGGCAGTGAGATCGATCGCTGCCTTAAGTGTAGTGGGGTCAACTCCAACCGCAATGTTATATATGACTTTAGAATACACTTATATGCTTGCTATGTGTGGTCCAACATATGGTTTCCTAATTCCATATAACCATTGGCTCTGATACCAATCTGTCACACCCCGGTCGTAATTGGCGGAAAAACCGAGGCGTGGCGACGGGGTCGTGATTGATTGAGCACAATAGATTTAAAAGTCTAAATGCATAAATTTAAAACATGTCAACATTCAACAATTCAACAGGTAGCAAATTCGTTCCATTACAACAGATAATGCTAACATCAATCCTAAATGTCTTCCATCTAAGGCCTCTATCAGCTATTTGCTACTTCCTGCTTCATTCCTGAAAACATGTAACAAAAACGTCAACTACATAAAGTAGATGAGTGAATTCATAGGTTTAAGGAAAAAGGGATTATACACAAGCATACTAGACTAAGTTGTAGGGGTTTATATATAGGGGGTACCATCGGCTAACCCACCACTCCTACAACTTATCCTACCATGCTTGGGTATAAAGCCCGGTTTTAAAAAGGTTTGTAAGACAAGACAAGCGTACCAGACTAGGTTGTAGGGGTTTATATATAGGGTGTACCATCGGCTAACCCTCCACTCCTACAACCTACTCTGCTAAGCTTGTTTATATTTGTAAATCCAAGGTATAAAGATAGGTTAACTAATAATGTAGTGATAAGCCCTACACAAGCATACTAGACTAAGTTGTAGGGGTTTATATATAGGGTGTACCATCGGCTAACCCACCACTCCTACAACTTATCCTACCATGCTTGGGTATGCTTATCAACTCAACCAAGACTGCAAGAGTTATGTATAATGATCCCAAGTATTATTCCCATGCATACAGGTGTAATGATATCAAGGATATATGTATAAAGATACCAAAGAATCATATGTCACCATGTTTGATGATAATGATGATAATGCATAATGATCACACGAGACCTGACATCAACCCACACAAGACCACACGATGCTACTGATTTCCATGATGGTAACCCAAATCGATCACTTTGGATACCATGAGAGAATTCTAAGGCGTCCACTTAGTATCTCTTGGATTCCTAATCGATCACTTGGGAAATCCTTCGGATTCTTAATCGAACAATTAAGAACCCCATAGGTCACGTTTATTCTAAATCGAACACTTTAGAACCCCACATCTAGTGACGGCCTGTCTACCAATCGACCACTTGGAGACCAAACATATGCACTAGTGTGACCTATACTGCCTATGTTCACACGACCACTAGACTGTCCAATGAATGATGTGTTTTCATGATAATGTATAACGGGCACATGACTTTGATTTCCAAACGTCCATTGTTCCCTAAGCGATCAATGATTCCCATGTTTACTCCTGAATAACTGATTAGACATACACAACTTTCGAGAAAGTTAAGGTATGAGTAACCTGCCATGATTACTTGTTTCCCCAATGTTCATTGTTTGCAAAAGATTTGCCAAGAATGTCTATGATAAAGAATGTTTGAATAAATGAGTTTTGTGAAAACGTGTACAGTTACCATGTTTCCACCCCATGATGATTTGCAAAGCTTAAAAGAAAAAAAAGGGGGCTATGAACTCACCTTGTTGGCTAAGTATGGTTGCTAGGGTGGTCGAGTGCTGCCAAACGTCGATCCTCTAAGTCTAGACAAGGACATATAGGTTAACAACACGCTTTAAGTCTAAGAGTATAAGCCTACGCGACCTCGAGCAAAAACCAAGATTTAAAGTTGAAAACAAGCTGATTCTGGCACATTCGGTCGAATAAGGGCAGGTTCGATCGAATCAGCTACTTGTTCGGTCGAATATGGTACTGGTTCGGTCAAAGGGGCTGGGAAGAACACGTTCAGTCGATTGAGGACTCGTTCGGCTCGAGTAGGATGTACATTCGGTCGAATACAATCGTATTCGGTCGAATGTGTATTCTGATTCGGTTAGTCTGTTCGTTTGCCCACTGGTTCGACCGAATGGTCTCTTGTTCGACCGAATAGGAGATGGTTCGACCGAATAGGGGTCTATTCGACTCCTTCAAGCCGGATGACGGAGAAACCTACGGGATTTTGACGATTTTCATGATTTTTCGCCCAAAATCAATGTTTTATACATGGAAATGCTCGGAATCCATAGGGCTATTGATTCCTAACGTTTATGACAACAAAAGTATCCTTTTTGACACCAAAAATGACGATTTTTGACCAAGAACACACTTGAAACATAAGTTGGGGGTTTTTGCTCGATTCGGGGCCGGATTTGATGATAAAAACGTATGATTTTCAAGAAGATCTTACCAAAAACAACAATAACAGATTGGTGAACTCGAATTTTGGATTGAACAACTTTCTCTCACTACTCTCTCTCTAGAATTGGGGTGTTTGGGTGTGGGTGTGGGTGTGGAAGAGATGAAAGAAAATGGTGGAGTTTGTTCTTGCACTACGCTTATATACTCAGTTCTATCGGGTTCGGGTTCGGTTACCTACGGGTCAAGGCTAGCTGAGTTCATAAGTTTTAACGAGCTAGAACTTTTCAGTAAAAATTTATAAAAATCATTTTTCAAGTAATCACTTGAAATCTTTTTAAATAAAAACCTTTATTTTTCGAAAACACAAATTAATATTTTTCAAACATAAAAGTTCTTTTTATGAAATAAACATTTTTAGCTGAAATAAACAGATTTTCCAATGATATGGATTCCGAACTTATCGTCCAGAACCCAAAGTGTATAGTTTCCGATGATTTCTTGATTTTAGTTTACCAGTCAAATTCCAGGGCGTTACATCCTCCCCAACTTAGAGGAATTTCGTCCCGAAATTTAGATTTTTAGTATACTTGATGCAACGATGATTAAGATTACATGATCCCATGATGACCACTATGCGCCACTACTTCTAATATTCGTCTCAGATACCACCCAAATCAAGCTGAAGGGGCTTATATATAGGGTGTACCGGCGGCTAACCCACCACTCCTTCAACCTTACTTGAGTGTCTCCTTCGACTCCTATTAGGTTAATGACACACAGGACGACACACTATTTTCCACTACAAGGCATCACCCTCAAGCTTTACATCAGACATATTCATTTCGGATTGAAGGGGTTTATATATAGGGTGTACCAGCGCTAACCCACCACTCCTTCAATCTTCTGTGAATAATTCCCTCAATAATTCTTGAATTTAATGTCTCACAGCTGCCACGCTAACTATAAGTCCTAATTCCAAGTTTCGCTTCAGACATATTCAACTCGTGCTGAAGGGGTTTATATATAGGGTGTACCAGCGGCTAACCCACCACTCCTTCAACCTTTGTCGAATAATTCCCTACACAAACCTTGAGTTCACGACTCCTAGTTGCACAATAGCATATTGCTTATACACGTATACACCTGTGACCTTGATGCAATTATATTCCGGACTATAATTACGAGCTCACCTTGTATCAATGTATAAACTCTATTGCGTGCGGCTAGAAAATTTGACACGACACCACACACATACACACAACCATGCTCCATGAAAGCTAGAATGATGACAAATTTTGGCTTAAATGATGTATAAATTCCCCAAGGTTTATATGATTGAGTAGATATGACTTGTGCTTTCCAGCATGAGCCCTGAGTAGCCAAAATTTGTGGATGCAAATAAAGAATACTTATAAGCATAACAAGGCAACATGATATTCATTGAATAACACAGTTATTTGATACATGCTGCAGATTTATATTGACTTCTAGACAATTAGATTACAAGAATATAGACTAGAGAACAGATGAGGGTATTTCTCCTTCATCTGATCTTCGCGTTCCCATGTAAACTCGGGTCCGCGTTTGTTATTCCATCGAACTTTCACAAGCGGTATGCGGCTACGCTTGGTCTTCTTGACCTCAGCGATCCATGATCTCGACGGGTTCTTCAACGAAAAGCAGATTGTCGCTAATTCGAACCTCGTCGACGGGAATGTGAAGGACCTCGTCAACAAGACACTTCTTTAATTGCGAAACATGAAAAACGTTGTGAACTCTACTGAGTTCCGGTGGCAGCTCAAGACGATAGGCAACTGGTCGATCCTTTCAAGGATTTTGAATGGTCCAACATACCTAGGAGCGAACTTTCCCTTCTTCCCGAACGGACTATGCCCTTCCAGGGGGAAACTTTCAGCATGACTCGGTCACCAACTTGAAACTCGAGTGGCTTGCGTCGTTTGTCGGCGTAGTACTTATGCCGGCAACGAGCGTCTTTGAGTCGCTGTTGAATGAAAGCAATTTGATCGGTTGTCTCCTGTATTAGTTCGGGGCCGATGATCTGTGAATCCCCGGTCTCGGACCAACACAAGGAGAGCGACACTTGCGGCCGTAAGAGCTTCAAACGGCGCGCATTTAATGGTAGCGTGGTAACTATTGTTGTAAGAAAATTCTGCCAGTGGCAGATGAGCTTCCCAACTACTACCGAAATCGAGGATACAAGCTCTCAACATGTCTTCTAGGGTTTGTATGGTCTTCTCGCTCTGCCCATACAGTTTCTGGATGATAGGAAGAGCTAAGCTTCACACTTGTCCCAAAGGCCTTTTGCAAAGATTTCCAGAACCTGGAAGAAAAACTGCTGTCACGATCAGACGTGATGCCTTAGGCACACCGTGACGGGAAACGATCTCACGAATGTATACCCGCGCCAACTTTTCCGTAGTGTAGTCTTCACGAACCGGGATAAAGTGGGCGGATTTTGTTAGAATGTCCACAATAACCCAATTGAGTCATGACCGCTAGGCGTCCGTGGTAGCTTGGTGATGAAATCCATAGCTAACTCTTCCCACTTCCACTGAGGAATAATAGGTTGTTGAAGTAGCCCAGACGGCCTTTGATGCTCTGTGACTCGCGAACAAGTCAAACATCTCATCACGTACGAAGCGATATCTTTCTTCATCCCGGGCCACCAATAATGGGGTTTAAGATCTTGATACATCTTGTTGCTGCCTGGATGAATCGAGTATCTGACTTGTGGGCTTCATTTAGAATAAGCGTCCGAAGAGGCTCAGAGTTCGGGATCCACGCTCGGTCAAGAAAATAGAGGATGCCGTCTGACTTGGTTTCGAATTTCTGCTCGGCTCCACATGACAAAACGCCCTTGAGATCACCATTCACAAGCGCTTGATTCTGAGCTTCACGAATTAAGGAAGGAAGGTTGGATTGAATCCGAATAGAGTACAGCTGGGTCCTTTCTTTACGACTCAATGCGTCAGCCACCACATTAGCCTTTCCCGGGTGGTAGCGAATTTCACAATCGTAATCGCTGAGAAGTTCGACCCAGCGTCGCTGCCTCATGTTCAACTCTTTCTGATTGAGGATGTGTTGTAAGCTCTTGTGATCGGTAAAAATGACACACTTTGTACCGTACAGGTAATGTCTCCAGATTTTTAGGGCAAACACCACTGCACCCAGCTCCAGGTCATGTGTGGCGTAGTTCTTCTCGTGCACCTTGAGTTGTCGAGAAGCGTAAGCGATGACCTTCCCTCGTTGCATTAAAACGCAACCGAGGCCCTGATTCGAAGCATCGCAATAAACGGTAAAGTCATCGTCACCTTCCGGAAGTGATAGAATCGGTGCATGGCAAAGCTTATTCTTCAGAGTTTGGAAAGCTTCCTCTTGATCTTGTCCCCACGAAAGGTTCCCCTTTCTGGGTCAAAGTGGTTAAAGGCAAGGCAATCCTGAGAAGTTTGAGATAAATCGGCGGTAGTAACCGGCCAGACCAAGAAATGAACGGATTTCGGTAGGTGTTTTAGGCGCTACCCAATTTCTGATGGCTTCTATCTTGGAAGGGTCGACGTGAATGCCGTCGACATTGATGACATGTCCCAAGAATTGAACTTCCCTTAGCCAAAATTCACACTTGGAGAACTTGGCATATAGTTGCTCTTTCCTGAGAAGCTCCAAAATAAGCCTGAGATGAAGCTCATGATCGGTCCTCGAACGAGAATAAATGAGAATATCGTCTATGAAAACAATGACAAACTGATCAAGATATGGACGGCAGACGCGATTCATCAGATCCATGAAGATGGCGGGAGCATTGGTCATTCCAAAAGGCATAACCATGAACTCGTAATGACCATAACGAGTTCGGAACGCAGTTTTCGGGATATCCTCTTCCAGAACACGCAACTGATGGTAACCAGAACGCAGATCGATCTTAGAGAAAAACGTAACACCCTGAAGCTGATCAAAGAGATCATCAATTCTCGGTAACGGGTACCGATTTTTGATGGTGAGTTTATTAAGCTCCGGTAGTCAATGCACATACGGAAAGTCCCGTCCTTCTTTTTGACGAAGAGTACTGGGGCTCCCCATG
>NW_027503658.1:0-22630 GCF_021521415.1 Bidens hawaiensis
GAAGGCGATTGGGCCAACTGTCCCTTTCTAGAATATCTTTGATAACCGCTTGGACGCGTGTCCTTTTGAGATAGGCTGAGCTATACGTCCCATGTGCATGGGTATAACAACCTGACACGTGTCGCCTAATGATAGGACGGATCGCACCCTGGCCATGTGCACGGTTATAACAACCTGGCCATGTGTCCTTTATTCATTGGTTGATATGTTACGTATTCCCTAAGTAAGAATCATGAACCTTCTTCTAGAGAGTAGTTATTTGGTGACAGCTGTCTCATTAGTATTGTCCTCTGGTTACTTTGGCGGACAGATGTCCTGTCCCGCAGGTAACTTTTGGGGGCGCCGGGATGCTTCCGCACGCGTTATGAAGACGTTCCTCCTCAACCGTGATATGCGGGTGATCTATATGTCCCGCGGGTGGCCTATTAGAGGTTCCTTTGTGACCCGCGGGTGGTACTTAAGGGTATTTGGATCTTTTTGTTACCCTACCTCTATACAACTCTTTTGACTTGAATATTAGTCCACTTTTTGTCAATTTTGGATCTTGTAGAATATGACTTAATGTTCTACTACCAATTTTTTTGAAATTAGTTGAAATAATCATGCTTTGATCTGTTACATTATCTTCTTTTGACCAACGGGTTTGTACTCTTAAAAACCATGTTTAATTATGTTTACAAAAGTTTTTTTTTTTTTTTCAAATGTTGACTTGTCATTAAGGACTTCCGTATTTTTGAGAAACTTATGTATGTTATCAAATTTAGACCATGGTTCTATCTAAGAGTCGTAGTTGAGGTTAAATTTTAATTATATAAGACTTTATTGTACTATCAATTCACAAAATGATAAATACACTGGGAATATATGTTAAGAAGTTTAGTCTCAAGTATGCATCTGGGAAGCCACTTCAAAACAAATAAAAAATAGTTACTTAAAGACTGATGAAGAGGTAGGTCCCAGCAGAGCCCAGTTGGACCCGCAAGACTCACCTTAAACAGGGACGTCTGCGCAGAGACCAACTGGATCCGCAGAACCAACCATGCTCAGAGACGTGACGTCCTTACGCGCAGTACGCAAGCTGGTCCCGCAGGAAAAGCCTCCCAATGGTGAAGGACTCAGCCTGTCCCCGCAGCCTCGGATACAAGCCATTAGGGAAGGCCACCCGCGCAGCATGGCTACACGCACAAGGCACTTAGCTCTCGATCATTCAGTGTCACCTGAAGGAATGAGCAAAGCCGGGAGCAATCCCGCACAGAGGCAGGAGGGGGAATACTCCCGCCCAAATAAGCCAGTCTGTATACTGAAGGATCTTTTACTGTACCTGACGAGGTATGGGCGAAAGATCTGATCAGAGATACGACAGCTCACTGATACAGTATGGCGAGCAGCATGCTCCTGTACTGTATCACTATTAGCCGCTGCCTACTCACCAACTACTGTCATACCACGTGCGTAGCCGGCAGTTGGTGGAAAGGGAATAGTATACAGCAGGCCTGGTCACTATCAGCCGCTGCCTACCCACCAACTACCAGCAAGGCACGTGCGTAGGCTACTGTTGATGAACAGGAACACTGTTGCAGCTGGCCATACCTCCTTGGAAAACCTACCTTCGGCTATAAATACCCCAAATGGTATGATCATCTCAACACATTATTACATTACATTATCTTATATCATCAGAATATACCTGATATCTGCTCTAGCAATCTCTTAATATACTTTTATATTTAAAGAGCAATCTAGTCTGATTCTCACGCCGGAGGGTGGTCACAAGGAGGAACCCCCCCCCCCCTTCTCAGTGACGAGCTCACGGTGTCTGTTTTGCAGGTTATCAGAAGAACCATCTTCCAAGGGTCTAACCCCTCGTGGGAAACATCTATCTAACCCCCAGGTTACCAGTAATCTGTCCGGGGTCCGGTTAGTGTTTCTTCATTGGCGCCATCCGTGCATAAAGCTAGAACTACAATTTTCTCCAGTTTTTTCAAACTTTTACAAAGATGGTTAGAGAAATTCCGGTAACCACAACCCCAGCTACTGGGGGGAATACCGGCAACACAGTTTTTACGAACACTACCCCGGCTACCGAAGCCGGGGCAAGTGAAGTAAATTTTACGAACACTACCCCACTTACCAAAGCTGGGGCAAGTGCAGTAAATGATCGTCTACTGGGATCCACCGATACCCAGTTTGAGAAACGAAGACTCCCCCGCCAGACTCTCGATGAAGTTAAGGCATGGGCGGAGGCACGACAAAAGGAATTCCAGGCTGAGTTGGACGAACGCTTGCGTTCCGTGCAACAGGCCGACGAATTCGAATACTGGGAGGATGACTCGGAGGAATCCGACTCCGACGCGAACCCTCGCCATAGGGCAAAAGGGAAGCGTAAGGAAACGGAATCCCAACCGAAAAGGCATTTTGGACAAGCCTTCAAACCAAAAAGCACAGGTGGAAGTCCACGAGACTTCTCCAAAACGTTCAGACCAAACGTTGCGAATGCAGGAACGTCCAAGTTTGCAAGGGACATTGCGGAAGCAATCGCCCCAAAGAGTGCCAAACAAATGCCTAACATAGGCACATATGACGGTTTATCTGATCCAGACGATCATTTGAACTGGTTCATAGCGGGGGCAACCGTCAGCAATTGGACGGAACCCACGTGGTGCTACATGTTCCAAATGACGCTTGTTGGGGCTGCTAGAGCTTGGTTTGATCGTCTACCGGTCAACCACATCTACGACTGGGCAGACTTCCAACAGAAGTTTAGCCAACACTTCAGCCAGCAACGGAAGTATACCGAGGAGCAATGGACAATCCTCAAATGCATACGAGAGGAAGATGAATCTCTGCCAAACTTCATCACTCGCTTCAACTCAAAGAAGCTAAGTTTGGGCAATATCAGCGAAGATCTTGTTCGCGCTGCCTTCATCCAGGGCGCACATGACCCAGAGCTCATCCGCACCCTAACGGGTAAAGATGGCATGCCATCCACATGGGATGGCATCATGACAGCAGCAAAACGCTATGCGGAAACAGAGAAGCAACTGGGTAGAGATCTCCCACAGAGCACAAACCTCTACACTCAGAAGACGAGAGAAGACAACGTCCTCACCGCCAGACTAAATAAAAAACGGAAGCTAGGCATTTGGCAGTCAAGGGTAAACTTTGACACCTCATCCGGCTTGCAACATCGAGTGGGCGGAAGGGATAATGTACAGTCGCACCGGAACTCCAGATGGACGCCACTCACCAAAAGCGTCACTGAGATATTCGCCACTGAAGAGCTCCCATGGCCAAAGCCTCCAATAATCCGACATCGTCACGATGCTGATCGGAGCAAATACTGTGACTTCCACAAGACAAAAGGCCACAACACTGAAGAATGCATAGACGTAAAAGACATGGTCGAAGCATTTGTCAGAGATGGGACGCTCGCGCACCTCGTGGCACAATAAAGGCTGAGCAGGCGGGTGCGTATAGAACCTCAGCTGGGGAAAACACGAATCAATTCCAGCTTCAAAATCGAGACTACATGCTGCGTAAAGAACGAGATCCCGAACCAGGTGCGTATCGGCTCGATGGCACTCCCATCCCAACAACATGGAAGGGAGCTCATTTACACAGTGCATGTAAATCAATTCCAATTTGTAAAGAAAAGGCCAAGAGCCACTTCTAATGGAAATGATTCTCTTTAAGAACATCGAAGCTGATGATTTTACATTTATACTTTTCTGAACACTAATATGCCGGTTTTCACCGCATAATTACGTGAAGTCATTGCATGGGAAGGCGGTCCTACCCGCACGAACCCAATAACGTGACAAACCTTCACGTAGGTCAGTTTGGGAAAAAGTTCAGCACCCAAAAATGAAAGTGCCGGTCTATCCGCATGAATCATTAAAGGAAACTGAATAATAACCTATCAACAACCGCGCGTCGAACGGTTAAACTATGCAACACTGGTGACGGCGTTCACATTACGTGAAGTCGTTGCGTGGGAAGGCGGTCCTACCCGCACGAACCCAATAACTTGACAAACCTTCACGCAGGTCAGTTGAAGGGGAAGAGTTCAATTATCCCATTAAATGAAAGTGCCGGTCTATCCGCATGAATCATGAAAGGAAACCGAACACTAACCTATCGACAACCGCGCGTCGAACGGTTCAAAACAAAATTCTTAAAAAGGATAAGGAAAACTACATGCAGGTCAGATAAGGGTAAAGTTTTGCCATCCTACTAAGTGCAAGTGACGGTTCTACCCGCACAATCACGAAAGAGGAAGCAAGACTTCCTGTTATCAACCACGTTCAAAGGTTAACTTATCCTCAAAAGGTGAGGAAAACCTACACGCAGGTCAGATAAGGGTAAAGTTTTGCCATCCTACTAAGTGCAAGTGACGGTTTTACCCGCACAATCACGAAAGAGGAAGCGAAAACTTTAATCCATTATCAACCACGTTCAAAGGTTAACTTATCTTAATGCCTTAGAAATTTCGAAAAGGAAAACCTACACGCAGGTCAGATGAAGGTTAAAGTTTAGCCATCCTACCAAGTGCAAGTGACGGTTCTACCCGCACAATCACGAAGGAGGAAGCGAAACTTTAACCCATTATCAACCACGTTCAAAGGTTCTTATTCTAAACACTTGGAAAATTGCTAATTTAAACTAAGTATGCAAGTCATAAGTTTATAAAGCAAGGAACCCAAAGAAGGAAATAACAATCTTATACGCAAAAAGATTAATATTTCAAGAATATATTACAAGAATGGCCGGGTAACTACCCGCCTAAAAGAATAAAACTATACAAGTCTATCTTAGCAATGGGAAGGGATCTTCAGGATCAAGCTTCAGGGCCACTTCCACTTGGACCCGCTCCGTCAGAAGAACGGGGTGGTTCGAGGAACGCTTTGAGGACAGCTAACCCATCATCAGCAGCAGCTACTTCGTCCACCTTTTCCACCACTGGATGCGGGAAGGCGGCGTATTGGTTCAATGCTTGGTCATAAATGGCTTCGGTATCCACATCGAACAAAGGGAAGTTGGAAGGCGGGACGCCTTTCTCAACAAACCCTAGACCAAGCAGGAAGCCGGCCTTTTCCCCATCCTCATGAGAAGCGTTGAGGGCTGCGGTCATAGCATCATCGTAAGAGGTCTCTGAAAAGACCCGACGCACAACCTACAAAGAAAACACAAGTATTAGAACCTTTTCTTACAAAAGAAAAGCGTGAAGATAAAACTAAACATACCTGAGGCAACGCTTCTCGAAGAAGCCATTGGAGGGCAGCTTGAGCTTCGTTATGGTAGCGTTCGGCTTCGCTCTTGTTAAGGTTGGCAAGTAAAACTTCCTTTGCGGCAGCCTCTTCGACGCCCTTGAGTTTCCGCTCGGTGTGGTCAAGCACCCCCCTCTGGTCCAGGATTTCCTGGAGTTTCTTGGCATCTTCCATTGCCAAGGCATCATGAGCGCGTTGGAGAGCCTCTAATTTGGCCTTGAGCTCCTCATTCTCCACACGCAAAGGCTCAGCAACGGCTTCAGCCTTGGCAGCCCTCTCGGTTGCGTTTCGCGCAGTCTCCCTGGCCAGCCGAAGCTGTTCATTCACAGCTTGGGCAGCCTTGGAGCGGGCCTCGAGTCGCGCCTGAACTTCAACCTCGAGGGCCTTGAAGGCCTTCTCCTTGTCGGCGGCAGCTGCCGCCAGCTGTTGGTTCTCCTCCCGAAGAGCACGCGCCTCAGATACGTCCTTGGCGCGAGCTGCTTTCAACTTGTCGTTTTCACGACAAAGCAGCTCGACGCGCGGCTGCATCCGGGCTTGGAGAACCCGAAGCTCATTGGTTAGCCTACCCTCCTGGTAGCTAGCCATGGCTTCCCCCAACGCACCATGAGGAGCAGCGTGGCGAGCCCAGTCCACGCACTCCACAGGGGTACGAAGGGTTGTTCCTCGGCGTATGCTCCATCGCGGAACATACACTTCATTGGAATCCGACACTGCAAAAGAAACAAAGGCAGTAAGGAAAAGATGATAAAAAACAAGGGAAAAAGAAAGGAACCCCACGCACCTGTAGGGTCAATGACAGGCCGATAGCCGCCAAACCCATCACCTGAACCTAAAGGAAATCCATCCAACAGGTCAGGCAGACGGGAAGGTGGCAAAGATCGGCGGGAAGCCCTGCGCGTACCTGATGATCCGGCCATCGGTGTCGGTGGCGCGGGCATGGTGGCAGCCGCCGTGGTCGCCGTTGTGGTCGCCGCCGTGGTCGCCGCCTCGTAGTCAGCAGCAGCAGTAACCGCCGGCTCTGTGAATGATGCTGTAAAAATCGCACTCACGGCCGGCGGGGACGTCATCTCAGCTGGAACAGTCTGCTCAGGAGCAACTGAACCAGCGGAAGCAGGCGCGGTCACCTGGGTCGACGCCTCAGGCAGGCTGACCAAGCCTACCGTCATTGGCGGAAGGGTACTCCTCTGCCCTTCACCCCGGAATGCGTCAACATCCACGCCTGCACAAAGAGGAGAGTGTTGGATAAATTTATGAAGTGATAAATCTACAGACATTATGATTGTACTTACGGGTTTTCTTGACCCTGAACGTACGGACGGGCGGGGAGGAACCCGATGGAGCCGGCCTCTTGGTACCGGTCACCGTCGTCTTCGTTGGTTCTCCGGAGGTAACGGTCGTAGCCTCCGGAGCAGTGGTCTTCTCACCACCGGGCTTCCCCGCCACTTCTTCACTATCTGACTCCGAGTCAGATAGAACCACCGGATCAGCTGTGGAGGCCTTCTCCTTCCCTTTCCCGCCGGCAATCCTCTTCTTCCGCACCAACGGAGGAGCATCTGAGGATTCCTCAGAAGAAGACAGGTCAGGAATTCCAGCAGCCGGTACAGCATTGAGGGATTGAGGAAAGAATATCGCCTTACCTGGCCGCCGGTGGCTCAGGATCTCGTGGCCCAGCGGATAGACCTCCACAAACCGATCCGCCGTTTGCTCCAAGATGGGCAACTCGCCCTCGTCCATAGCACGAGTACCCATCCGCGCGGGACCGTCGGTTTCCCGCGGGTACAGAAGCGACTCTAAATCATTTCCCTCTGAAAAAATAAACAGTTAGAAGACAAACGCGTATCAAAAAGAAAGACAAGACATACCATAGGGAATAGAGTTCAAACCGTATTCGAGAAGGATGGGAACCTGAGACGCATCCTTCCACACCCGGCTCATCCCTAACATGACCATCCCGGACTCCGCAAACCGGTAAACCGGAGATTGGATCCGGGATATCTTCGAAAACCATTCCGCCTCCTGGTAGTTGGGGGCGTGAAGGCTCGGTATCGCTTGGCCATTTTTAAACTTCATGGCAAGGGGGATGGCGCGGGCAGAAATGTAGAAGAATTCCTGCTTCCACGCGCGAAGACTGCGCTCGGTGTCGCAAATCTTCAGACCCTTAATACGGGTCGTCAAGGTGTACCACCCCTGGATGCACCTCCAGGTATAGAAGGTCATCAGGCGGTCCACATGGGGCTCGATGCCCAAAATCCGGCACACCCACTCAAAATGGCGAATCTTGGCGATCGCCATGGGGTGCAGCTCGGTCAAATGAACACCGTGCCTCTCAAGGACACGGTAAACAAATTTTGTCAATGGGAATCTAAGATTCCCATAGACAAAAAATGCAGCATAAACCCCGATCTTGCCTCTGGGGGCATCGTACACGGTCTGGTGGGATTCAGGAAACTCAGGCTCGAGATGATCGAGCATGAACTTCCTGACAACATACCGGTACTGGTCGCCGGGCAGAGCACACTGGCACTCGCCAGCAGTACCCCTGTCGTCAGCTATAGCTTCAGCATCACGAGAAGACATCTTGCAGAGAAAGAAGAGAACGATTTCGAGAGAATGCTCGATTGAATAAAGGAGTATTCGCCGGAAATCGCCTTAAAGATGAAGAGAAGAGTGAAAGTGTGGATTACAAAGAACCCTCTCCCCCTTTATATAGTAATCGCAATTAATGCGGTGAATTTAATGCGGAGGAGAGAGAAATCGAATGTGCAATGAAACTATGACACGTGGCAAAAAGCAAGCTGGCAACAGCTGTTGAAAGGACGTATGCCAGTAATTTCGCGGCCACGCGCCCGAAAAATCGCACCCACGCGCCTGAAAAAGCGACTGGAATGACCATGTTCTGTCACGTCACCATAACTTCCTGCACGTCCTGACACAGTCAGAAGAAACCGTCGCACGACGTTTCAGAGGTTTGGACTGTTCTTATCTTTTCACCAACTCTTCGAATTTCAAAATTCAAAAATTCGAAAATATTAAAAAGTAAGCGGGAAAATACCCCTTTACCCCTTGGCAAACAAGTAACCGTAAGACGGCTGCGGGTACAGTGTAAAGGCAAAACCCTTCACATACCTAGCACCCGCAGGGAATTGAAGCCAAATAAACCTTGGCAAACAAGTAACCGTAAGACGGATGCGGGTACAGTGTAAAGGCAAAACCCTTCACATACCGAGCACCCGCAGAGAATTGAAGCCAAGTACCTCGGCAACCAAGTAACTATAAGACGGCTGCGGGTACAGTGTTTAGGCAAAACCCTTCACATACCTAGCACCCGCAGGGAATTGACGCCAGGAATACCTTGGAAGTAAAGTAACCGTAACACGAGCGCAGGTACAGTGTTAAGGCAAAACCCTTCACATACCTAGCGCTCCGCTGGGAATTGAAACCAAGAAGGATCTTCTGGGCAATGTTTGCGGAAACGGAAATAACATCCCCGCATAGCGGGAACGTTGAGAACTACGTTGTTTGAAGCTCCAGGATGGAATTGGTGGTCTTAACATAATTGATCACTATGTTCAAAACTACCAAAACCTCATGGAAAATCCATACAACTGGGACTCAATGCTCCTGACTTGCGAGGAGGTTACAGACCTACCCGCATCATACCCAAAGACCAAGCAGGAAACTCGGGCATTTCTGCAAGTGACAAGGACTTCCGCGGAAAGAATCCCCATGGAAAACCTTACAAAACCCTTTTCAAAACCCTTTGCTCAAGTCCAAAAGTTCACCTCACTTTATTAAACACTCATGAGAAGAACATTGGACTGGGGAGACTTGAAGAGGTAGGTCCCAGCAGAACCCAGTTGGACCCGCAAGACTCACCTTAAACAGGGACGTCTGCGCAGAGACCAACTGGATCCGCAGAACCAACCATGCTCAGAGACGTGACGTCCTTACGCGCAGTACGCAAGCTGGTCCCGCAGGAAAAGCCTCCCAATGGTGAAGGACTCCGCCTGTCCCCGCAGCCTCGGATACAAGCCATTAGGGAAGGCCACCCGCGCAGCATGGCTACACGCACAAGGCACTTAGCTCTCGATCATTCAGTGTCACCTGAAGGAATGAGCAAAGCCGGGAGCAATCCCGCACAGAGGCGGGAGGGGGAATACTCCCGCCCAAATAAGCCAGTCTGTATACTGAAGGATCTTTTACTGTACCTGACGAGGTATGGGCGAAAGATCTGATTAGAGATACGACAGCTCACTGATACAGTATGGCGAGCAGCATGCTCCTGTACTGTATCACTATTAGCCGCTGCCTACTCACCAACTACTGTCATACCACGTGCGTAGCCGGCAGTTGGTGGAAAGGGAATAGTATACAGCAGGCCTGGTCACTATCAGCCGCTGCCTACCCACCAACTACCAGCAAGGCACGTGCGTAGGCTACTGTTGATGAACAGGAATACTGTTGCAGCTGGCCATACCTCCTTGGAAAACCTACCTTCGGCTATAAATACCCCAAATGGTATGATCATCTCAACACATTATTACATTACATTATCTTATATCATCAGAATATACCTGATATCTGCTCTAGCAATCTCTTAATATACTTTTATATTTAAAGAGCAATCTAGTCTGATTCTCACGCCGGAGGGTGGTCACAAGGAGGAACCCCCCCCCTTCTCAGTGACGAGCTCACGGTGTCTGTTTTGCAGGTTATCAGAAGAACCATCTTCCAAGGGTCTAACCCCTCGTGGGAAACATCTATCTAACCCCCAGGTTACCAGTAATCTGTCCGGGGTCCGGTTAGTGTTTCTTCAACTGATGAACGAGGGCCAAGGGTCCATATGCTTCAACATTTGGCATTTTGATGATGGGATGATATGCAAAGAGCGAGACATTACTCAGGCGGTTGAAGGAGTTATAATCTATATACTGCTACGACACTTGAACGTGCTCACGTCATGTGTCTTCTAAACGATCGATGAGAAGGCACCACACTAGCTCTTCTCATACTAGTGTTTGTGCGCATGTGTCTGTGTGGCATTTGGCAGTGGTTGTGTAGCTACCCAAGATCTATAGCCGTTCTTTAACGGATCTTTTTTGAAGCACATATTTGATTTAAACACTTATTTAGAGCAACGCCTTTTAATATTGCAAACAATAATTTAAAACACATAAAATATATGTTTTTTATATCAATTGTTTAGTTGTTTATATATTTTTGAATGAACTTTGAAGTTTGTATACAAAAAAATGGAGTTAGGATAAAAAAAACGAAGCAGGCCTACTAACAGAAGAACGCTACAGAGAAAGGGTTTTTTTAATGCCCGAAAATAGGGTATACCCGGGTATTGAAGACCCGGTTCAATACCCGACCCGGACCCGGTACATAGGGTATGGTTTTTCAAGCCTATACCCAGACACGAACTTGACCCCGGGTATTACTAGTACCCGATTATACCTTAACCCAGTTCCATACCCGAACCCGAATTTTTCTAATACCCATTTTATGCATATCTATTCTCAACCACATGCTTTTAATTAAAGTTTGAATTATATGTTTCACAATTAAAGTTAATTAACAATGTAAAGTAAATTAACATTTTCTCTCTCGTGAAAATAATGTTTAAAACTTAAAAAAAATGTTAAAAAATAGGAAACAATTTTTATTTTTCGATGTTTTGTATTAGGTGTAAGAACATATTTTACATACGTAAAAAAATGATATTACATAGGGTTTTCACGGGTTTTCTCAACTCAAATGAGTTTCATTCACTACATTGCTTATACACACACACTCACACTCACACTCACACTCACACATACACAGACACATGAGATGGTTATCTTAAAAATAAGTAGTTTACTAGGAATATTAAGAATAAATTATAGCAATTGGATCATGTTAATTAATGGTTGAGATTTAAAATTAACAAAAACCGACATAATTTCCTATAATTATTCTTTCACCATAATTTGTAATGTTATATGTCAAAAATATATTGGTTCTTATTATTCTTAGAAAACTTCATTTTTATTTGAACTCTTTAATATATATATATATATATAGAGAGAGAGAGAGAGAGAGACTATATAATTGTTTAAAATTGGATGGATCATCCGTATGAAATGTAAGAGCATTCTCATCCCATCTCTTATAATTATGTGTGGGGAGTTTGCAAATTATAGGGTATGGTTGTGAGTGATTGTGAGTGTAAATTATAGGATGGAGAGAGAAATATAGTGATTTTTTATAAATTTGGGGAACTTTGTTTTGCCCATATTTATTTTTTAATATTTGTTGGATTGGTTGTGAATAGAGCAGAGAGAAAACTGTAATGATAAATGTATAAAAATATTATAAAATTAAGCAGAAGAGAGAAATATGATATTTTTAGTGAAATTATAGAGATATGGATGGAGAATGGAATGAGAATACTCTAATATTATGGACTATTAAAGTACTCACGTCAGGTTTTTTTTATCTCTATCTCTATTATTACAATAAAAAAATACATTTTCTCTCTCATATACAATTAAATAATATTTTTTTACATCTTTATTATTTTCTTTTTTCTCTAATCCACTCACAAACACTTTAAAATATAAATATATATATATATATATAAAGGATGAACAATATTTCTCCAAATTTATTCAAAATTAAAGGAGATGATGAGAATGTTGTTATATAAAATTTTAAAAGTTAATTTTTTAACAACAAATGTTACACATCTACACCTTACTCCTAATTATACCAAGATTACGGTTCCACTTCTTAGTCCTAACTACACCAAATATTCCTTGGTGTCTAGGATTAAACCCAAGGCCAAAAAGGCTTACATTTACCATGTATGCAAATGCAAGTCCCATAATGACTTTAAAGATAATTTTTTAATTTTCGAACTACTTATTTAAAAATAATTGATTTAAAAAACAAAATACTACAATTAAGGTTTTATCCTTATCTAATTATCTATTTGTTTATATATTAATATAATATTTTATATGATTGAAAATGATAATAATCTCTACATAGAGATCTGTGCCAACAATAAACGAGATTGTCCAAACTACCCTCCCAAGATGGGCCCTAAAACAGAGTGTTGAATTATTGGAATTGCTCCTTTGACTTCAACCCACCTCCATTTGTTAAACCTTTGGAACTTTACACCTTCAATTCCACCATTCAAAGTGATACCGACTTCAACACTAAAAGGGCAATCTCATAATTTCACATCACTTCCTACTAGATCCCACCTCATAACTTTACCTTCTCTGTGCTTCATTTGCCTTCCACGTATTACTTAAACCCATAAACACCCACCCTTTTATCTTTATTTATTTATTTACACACAAAACAAACCTAGAGAGAGAGAGAGTATCAATCAATCAATCAAATGGAGGCACTTCCAAGGTCTGAAATATCATTTAGAAGATCAGGTTCTTCAGGGCTTGTGTGGGATGATAAGTTATTATCAGGGGAGCTTAAACCAGTGAAGCCAAAAGAAGAAGAAGATGGTGAAGAAACAGAGCATCATAAGCCTGAACCAAAGCCATATAAAGCTGTTGAAGTTGAATCCAACATTGACCCTCCGTCCCCAAAGGTCTCTGGTTGTTGCGCCTTGTTTGGCAAGCCAGTTAAAGCCACCAACACACCCAACAAACACAAATCTAAACCCACCAACCACAAGTCTTGATTCGTTATAAAGATTCTTGATTTGGCTTGAATCTTGGTTCTTGAAAAGATTTTTGATTTGGGTTGAATCTTGATTCTTGAAAAGATTCTTGGTTTGGGTTGAATCTTGTTGCTAATTGGGTGTTTGTGGGTTGAAATTTTAATATTTCCTTTTATTTTTCATACTTTTTGGAGTTAGTGTTATGGCCTATGGGATACCTACCTATCTATTATTATTATTATTATTATTATTATATGCATACATACATGTTATATAGAATTTGGGGCATGGGGCACTTTTGTTATTGTGGTCTTGTGATAGCTTCTTGTGGTCTTTATGTAATTGCTTGTGAATACAATTCTTTCTTTTCTTGGATTTCTGAGTGTGTTTCAAAGAGTAGTTGTGTGTGTAAAGCCCCAATTTTTTATGTTCATGTATTGAGGGTTGTACCTTGGAATGAATCACAAGAAGTTTGCTTTGGAGGTTGTACCATCAATGAATCATCATCATATTTACTTTTTCTTGCTTTAGTTTGTGGGGATGTCACAAGATTTTATGTGCAAAGAATCACAAATCCTATCTTTATGCATTAAAGGTTGTTCCTTGGAGTGAACTGAAGCATTCAACATGAATTTTCTTTTTTCAGTTGTTTGATGACATCAAATTGAACCTTGGATAACTTTATGTTTTCTTGTTTTGTTCTTTCTATCATCATATGACTGTAGGGCTCTTTTGGGGTTCGCGTGTTTAAACTATTCATTCTTAAAATTTTTCAATCCGTACAGGTTTGTAATCATGTAATTCAAAGAGAACTTGTATATATGTGTTGGTGAATTGGTGGTAATCAAGTTGTAAATATGAAATATGGTTAATAATATGTAAAAAACGGGTTAAACACATGACAACCTATTCAATTAAACAATTTAAACTATAACATATTTTTCTTTAGTTAAATGGAGGAAGATGACTTTTTTTTTAATTAAAAGCATACCTTAAACACGATCTTAATTATAAAACATGTTGGGGGTATGACTAACATAGCAAGAGTCCACCCATGAGTTTACCGTTGACCTGATGGTTTGATGATGATATGATTTTGTTCTTTTAAAAAGTTGAAAGGAGATGCCAGGTTCAAATATTTATCAGTGTAAAATTAAAGAATTTTAGGTGAAAAGAATTTACAGTTAAAAAGAAAACAAAACAGGAACCCAACATTTAATAGGATTTTCCAGTTTGTATTAAGGTTGTACCTTGATGCATTATTGTATCATACAGTAAATTCATAGGCAATGAGAAGGTATCTTTGCTTTGCTTGTTATTTGGATATTTTCTTGACAGAAACCAAATCAAAGTACAATTCTTGTAGCACGTAGTACAATTTTGTCAACATATGTATAAATCTTGTTTTGTTGTATGGATGACGTGTTGTAAACTCGTAATTGTGATAAAAGACAATAGAGGTTTCAAAAAAGATGGCTGCTTTCTCAATTTAATTACTACGGAGTATTTTGATGCCACTTACATGTGATGCGATGGTGGTGTGCTAAGCAAAGGTTTGCATTTTTGTTTTTTCTTTTTTCTCACGAAGATTTAGAAGAGTAATAATTTCTTGTGTGCTATGTAAAACACGGGTGGTTATATAGTAAAGCATCTCTAAATTTATAAATGAACTAAACTCTTAGTGATTTGTTCGTAAAATTGTTTGGGTGAAAAGTTCGTTTATTTAACCAGGTTCAAACCACAACATATGAATTTTGTGAAGGGGCCACCATTCACCTCCCCTCCTTCTCGCCAACTGGGTAACGCCCAAGATGGCTTCTTTGTGGGGTCCATCCACATTTCACCCAACCAAAGTGTATATATTTTTGGGTAATATGTTATCCAGTATTGTTAGGCGTCTAATCATATACGTCAAACCCATTAAAATGACGCAGTTTTGATTAAAAACACTCTAATTCAATTTTAATCTCTTCCTTACCTAATGATAGAAGAAAGCCACCACAAGGGTTTTGTTGAGTTTTTGTTAACACCCAAATTAATCAAAAGCATGATTACCATGAAATATCAAAAATAAATTGACTATTAAGAATCAGATCTAAGGGTAAAACTAAAAAAAGACATAATAAATCACAAAATATAACACAATGCCAAACAAAATATAACAAAATGTTGACTAATATAACACAATATCGAGAAAAAAAAGATACAACGTCAAAGAAAAAGACACAATCAATTACGAAAATAAACGCAAAACATAATGATAAACAAAAAGATATAATGATCATTTTCACTTACCACTGTGTCTTTTTTGTGAGAACGAGAAAGACGGTAGAGACATTTTTTGTATTTTTACTTTTTTCGTTTTACTTGTTAAATTTTGAGTTGTGATTTTTTTATTAATATTTTTAAAGAATTTTTTTTATATAACTACAAATCCTTCTCATTTTTGTTTCTTTTTACAGAATAACTTGACCCTCAAATCTAAGTCTAAATAAATATTATCACATTATTATTCATTTGACGGATAGAAGATACAAAATTGGAGAATGAATCAATTTAAACACCTAAGTTTAGATATTAAATGAGCAGGTGTAGGGGATGACAAATTAAACCCTAATTTTTACATACTTTTTACATGTAAATGATTTGAATGAAACCCTAAATCAAGATCCATAATCAAAATATAGATAATGATTAAGAGCATTCTCAACCTATTCCTTATATTAATGTAAGAAGAGTTTGTAAATTATAGGGTCTGGTTTTGAGTGGTTGTGAGTGTGAATTATAGGATGAAGAGAGAAAAGGTAGTGTTTTTTTGTAAATTTGGGAAAACTTTGTTTGTCCATATTTATTTTTTAATATTTGTTGAATTTGTTATGAGTAAAGGAGAGAGAAAACTGTAACGATAAAATTATAAAATAATATTATTTAATTAAACATGGGAGAGAAATGTAATGTTTTATAATGCAATTATAAATATAAGGATAGATCTGAATGAAACCCTAATTTTTACATATTAAATGAGCAGGTGTAGAGGATGACAAAATAAACCCTAATTTTTACATACTTTTTACATGTAAATGATCTGAATGAAACCCCAAATCAAGATCCATAATCAAAATATAGATAATGATTAAGAGCATTCTCAACCTATTCCTTATATTAATGTAAGAAGAGTTTGTAAATTATAGGGTGTGGTTTTGAGTGGTTGTGAGTGTGAATTATAGGATGAAGAGAGAAAAGGTAGTGTCTTTTGTAAATTTGGGAAAACTTTGTTTGTCTATATTTATTTTTTAATATTTGTTGAATTTGTTATGAGTAAAGGAGAGAGGAAACTGTAACGATAAAGTTATAAAATAATATTATTTAATTAAACATGGGAGAGAAATATAATGTTTTATAATGCAATTATAAATATAAGGATAAAAAATGAGATGAGAATGCAATAATAATCGAGAGAGATGTTTGAAACCCTTATGACTTATGTCTATTCAATCTCATTAGGTAAGAAAGAGATTAAAATTGAATTAGAGTGTTTTTAATCAAAATTACGTTGTTTTGGTAGGTTTGACGTATAAGGTTAGACGACTAACTGTATCGTATTCATTTTCCCCTATATATTTTTTTAATATATCTTGGTTTACTAACCCTTTTTAATATTTTTTTTAGGTTAATTAGCTAAAGCTCACAACTTATTTGATAAATGACGTGATATTTTAATAAACCAAATAACACATGTAATGATAAAAGTATGAAATAAGTGTGAAAGAGTACAAAATACAATGTATAATAATACTATAATATATTTGTTTAAATGGATTTTTGTCCATATTAAGGCTGAGGGGTGTGGAGGGCTTTAATGGGGGCTTTAATGGAGGCTCCAACCAATAATATTATGACGTGTGACAGAGAGAGAAACTGGATAAGGGGGGTGTTGGAGCCCCCGTTGGAGTCTCTGGCCCTGGTGTGGAGGGGCTCCAGCGAATATTTTTTTTATTTTTTTATAAATATATTCAAACAACGTATTATTAAAAAAACTCATAAATTATTAAAAAAAACACACATTAATAAAAACACATTAATATCTAAAAATAAAATAAAAATTAAAGTACTAAAAAAAACATTCTTCTTATTCTTCGGCTTGGTCTTCTTCGATCAACCTCTTTCGGATATGTTCCTTTTGCTTTTCCATTAGCATTTGATCGACCGGATTTAGGTTACTGAAGTCTCTAGTAAGAAAGTCCAAATCTCTCATTCGACTTTTTTCCTTTTTGTCATAAGAGACCACCTCCATGATTTTGTTGAATTTATTAAGGGATTCAACAAGATTGGCGATGTTTACGGCTTCCCCCTCAGCCGGTTTTTTCCCCTTGGCGTCCCTTCCCAATGGCCACCTCCTCGGCGGTGAAGACGTTTCCTCCTCTGCAATGTTTAGGTCGAATCCAACGCGGCAATCCGACCCAGTTGAAGTGCTATACGCTCCAGACGAACTAGTTTTAGTCCTTTTCGGCCTTACTTCCGCATCAAAGTCTGGCGCCACCAGCTCAACCCACTTGGAACACCTTTTCAACCTCTCCCACAACTTTAAATCGTCTCACGTCTTCACCATCCCATACCTCCGCAAACACTCCTGCTTCCACTCTTCGGCCGTGAAATTGTAAACCGCCAAATCATCACTGCCACTTGGTCTCATACGACCGCTGTTCCTGTTGAAAAGATTAGTAAACAAGCCGACAAATTTTCTGATTTCGGACCACCGACCCGAAATCATATCGGCGTTCCGCTCTGTACTCCCAACGAGCATGTAGAACGTCTCCCTAACCTTTGTCCAAAAAATCTTGCTCTTTTGGTAGTCGGCTGCAAAATGACTAAATAAATTAGATTTCCATTTAACTTTTTTATTTAACTTTTTTATTAAAAATCATTTTTAAAAACGTTAAAACAATTACCGCAACGCCGATCCTCAGAAATGACTATCCAAGCCCGACACAAGGCTTCCTTCTCATCCGATGACCACGGAGTGGCTTTCCGTTTCGTCCTCGGAGTCGAAGCCGGTCCCGACTCGTCCGTTGCAACTTGTTTTTTCCGGTGGACGCGTCTTTTTGGTCCCGTAGCTTCACCGTGTGATTCTTGTGTCTCCGGAACAACAAAGTTAGGAGACGGTTGTGTGTTGGATGGTTGAAAGCCGGATGATTCTTGCGGCTCCGAATAAAACATCGGTTGGTGCGGTGACGACCATAAATCATCGTCAAGATAATCTGAATCAAGGTTTGGGAACCAATTTCCAGCCATTTTTTTTTAAAAAAAAGTTGAGAAGATGAATTGATTTTGGGTGAAGGTTTGAAGTTTTGGTATAAAAATGGGTGAAATGGGGTATAATTATATAGGAAAAATATTTTTTTTTGGTTTGTTCGGCTCCCAACGGTCAAAAAACCATCAAAAGTTGTGCAGCCCTCTCTCTTCTCCCGCTAACCGGCTCACGCCTGCATTGTTTTTCGCGTTAGCGCCCCATTAGCGCCACCGCTAGCGCCCTGGTGGTGTGGTGTTAGCGCCTGGGGCGCGAGCGGAGGGGCTCTAGCGCCCCCGTTGAAGCCCCACACCCCTCAGTCTAATAACTAGCATATATTTGATTCGATCACCTAACGCAAAAAGACAAAACATTTGCATCATTTCCTCTTCATAATAATTTAGGATAATGTATATTAATATATTAATATTTATTTCGTATAAAAGGCATAAAGTATTGAAATCAATATTTTAAAAACCGGTATTTTAGTTGTACTAGATTAGGCTAAAAAATGGTACAACCGGTTAAACCGGATTATAGCGGAAAAATGTTCAACCGGTTGGATAGGTTACTTTATAATTTCCTGTAAATGTAACTGAAATCCAAAAATAACCGAAAAGTAAATGATTCCATAAAAAAATGATCCAAAAGTTATTCATATTAAAAATAAGGTTTATTGGATTTTAATAATCCAAACTTTGGCCTATTGGCCGATATTAATCCCAACTTAAGAAATTCCCTAGAATAATCCCAACTTTCACTCTATTGGCATCCACTGAGCCTTTTATAACAGGAACTATTCAGTTAGTTTTAGGACAAAATATGTCATTTCTACAAATTGAGAGGGACAAACGAAAAATAAAAATTAACTTACAAACTCAATGACACGGGCGCCAACACTATCGCGGTTGCCGCCACCGACACCGCGATCCTCGACACCGCCACCATCATGTCCGCCCCGTCGACACCGCCACTACCACCGCAACCTCCGCCACTGCCTACAACCCCCCCCCATCGGTGGCGGAGGCTGCAGTGGTGGTGGTGGTGGTTACGGTGTTGACGACGGTGGTTGTGGTGGTGGTGGTGGTGGCGGTGTTGAGGGTCGCGGTGTCGGTGGCGGCAACCGCGATGGTGGTGGCGCCCGTGTCATTGAGTTTGTAAGTTAATTTATATTTTCCGTTTGTCCCCCTCAATTTGTAGAAATGACATATTTTGTCCTAAAACTAACTGAGTTAGTTTCTGTTAACAAAAGGCTCAGTGGAGGCTAATAGAGTGAAAGTTGGGATTATTCTAGGGAATTTCTTAAGTTGAGATTAATATCGGCCAATAGACCATAGTTTGGATTATTAAATTCCAATAAACCTAAAAATAATGCAAAAGCACTCAATTTTTTTAAAAAAATAGTCCTAAAATTTACACGTTTGAATATTAATTGTTGTTTTAAAAGTAATTTTAAAAAAATATGGGCCGCAAATATAAAAAACTTATCGGACATAAAACCGGTTTGCTGGTAAAAACCGGTATTTTAGACAAAAACTGCCGGTACGACGTTCTGGCAAACCGGCCAAAAATATCGGACTTAAAATGCCGGCTTGCTGTGCGGAATCCGCTTTAACCGGTTTCAACCGGCTAGTTTGAACCGATTTTTAAAACACTGATTGAAATTATTAATAAAATAATCCAAACACGTAATTTGTACTTGAATTCATCATAATAGCAATCAAACGCTCATACAATGTAAAATTTAACCCATAGTAAAGTTATTGTAAAGTTTAAGAAGGGTGAGATGTAAATCATACCTCTATCTTAAGAAATAGAAAGATTGCTTTTAGTGTGGCTTTTGGCTCTACAAAGACCTACATGTAAGGCATAATACAAAGTATATATTGCTAGTGTGCTGATGATGGTTTCCAAACTGTAGAATTAGAAAGTTACCACTAATATACACGCAACATCATATAATATACGAACACATTGATAAATGATGGTAGCAAGCAAAGTCCGTCTAGGATGTACACTCCCCTGAAGGTTGTTAACGCTAATTGTACGTCTCCATGAATTCCTATTATGAACTATGTCCTCACATAGATATATCTTTACAAAATTCTGCCTAACCAGTTTATCTCAGGTGAGTCTGGGTTTGCCTCTACCCCCCCCCCCCCCCCCCCTCTTCTATAGTGAGGGTTTCCACTGCTTTAAGTAGGGTGTGCATGGTTCGTTTCGGTTAATGAAAATAACTGAAACCATAACCAAACACTTCGTTGTTAAAAAACAACAACCGTCGTTTTCCGTTATTAGCAGTTAATTCGGTTCGGTTAATTAACCACTAAACCAAACTTTTAACACATACTAAATTTTTTTGACCCTTCTTAAGTATTTTACTAAAATCAAAACCATGAACATTATAAACAACCATCAACTCAATTTTAAGTTTTCACATGTGAATAGTTAATTGTCAAAGCCACTTTATAAGAGAATAAACGCAATTAAAGTTATTGCCACTTGAAATGAATTAATATATGTTACTAATGGAATGAATTATCCAGATTAAAAATAAAATGATTAAAAAACAGTTGGATAGATATCATTATAAAATGGTACATTATATAACTAGAAGAAGATGATTGTAATAGATAAATATTGGTTAATCGAATCAGTTTGTTTTGGTTACTAAAAAAATGGTTAACATAACCGAAAAATTGGTTATTCAAAAAATCAAAAAGTTAACCGTCAGTTAATCATTTGGTTCGGTTTTTTGATTAATTCGATTTCGGCTCAGTTAGTTCGGTTTTATGCCTCCCTTAGCTCTAAGTCGTCGCATGTTCAAACCATCTTAATCTTCCTTTCGTTATCTTATTTGAAATACTAGTTAACCCTAGTCTTCTTCTTAAAACATATTTTCTTATCCGGTCTAACTAGAAGGTTTTCCACACACGATGCAAAGTGAAACTTGTGTTATATTACACAAAAAGGTATCCTACATATTTACATATAAAAATTTAAAATGTTAATAAAATATTAAAGCATTGCTAAAGAGCAACTATGGAAACATATATGAGATCGGCACCGAACCGACAACGATATCGAGAATAATGAAAAAGATTGACTGAATATATAAACTAAATACGGCGGTACAATAGTGGTTTGGAACTGATAATGAAAATAATATTGAAAAATACCTTAATACAATTTATACCATAATGAAACTAAAAACCATAAAAAAAGATTCAACCTCGTGTGGAATTTTCCCTGGCTTGATCCATGTGGTCGTCATTTTTTTTGCAATTGGGTTTTCCGTTTGACCGTTTGTATGACCATCTAGAAAAATGACAGAAAGGTCATTTTGGGCCGAGGTCTGTGTAAAAACGATTTTAAACTCTAGGGTGAGCAAAAAATCAATTTCACTTGATCGATTCTTCAAAGATTTGCACCACTGTACCTTGAGGTATCGATTTTTACTATGTATCTTCATATTGGGGCTTTTTTAAGTGTCATGGTTGGTGTATTTTTTTAGGGTACATCTACCCGAGCAGGAGTCTTCCACTGTTCGAACCTTACTATATGTATGGTAAGTAGATTTCGATTTAGTTTAAAGCTTAAATGTTTAAAATAGGTTATGAGCATACCAACTAGTTTGAAATTGTAATTTTATTGATACTGCATGTGATGAGCATACCACATTGTTTACAATTAAGGTTTTCCATGGAGGTTTATTTAATCGAGACAAAATGGAAAAAGACGTCCTTAATGTTTGATTTGATTTTCAGTAGACGTCCTTTATCGAAACAAATAGCAGAAGACATAATTCATGTATCAAATCTTTTTTACGTTAAGTCCTTTGGGCCTAACCCATTTAATTTTTTCCATTAAATCTTATCATGTGCAATACACATGAGGGTATTTTAGTCATTTTACTCATACTAATAAATAAAATATTAATATTTAATAATTAAAACTAAAAATATAAGTATTTCTCTCTCTCTCTCTCTCTCTCTCTCTCTCTCTTTCATCTCTATCCCCCCCCCCCTCTCTCTTTCTCTGCATATCATCATATTCTAAAGAAATCATAATCTTTATCCTATCATCAACCCACAACCTCACAAACTACATCCCTATACCGCCACTAACAACACCACCTCAGCCATTGCACCCAACCACCACTGTCGGTCACCGTGTCGTACTCTCCTCAACAACAACCCCCAACCCACATCATTTCACCTCATCATCTTGCCCAAATCCAGGAAATTTGATTAGGGCCTTTTTGTCTGAACCTTTCCGATGAACCAACACATTTATTATTGAAGCCCTAGATCTACTAGAAAGGGTCGAAACCTAGATCTTCGGTGAAAAAACTTTGTTCATCACTCATTTAGCCCATCATCTAAGAGAAGAAACAAT
>NW_027503659.1:0-20646 GCF_021521415.1 Bidens hawaiensis
GGGAGGGGGGGGGAGCAAAGATGATCCATTAGGTAATGAGTTGTAATAAATGTATATAATGAGTCAGAATAAGTCAAACTAAAAAAAAAGAAATGATTGAACGGGTCAAAATTGGTTGACATTTTTCAAGACTTTTTTTAATGGAACGAGAAAAACGGAGGAATTTTTTTTGTTTTTTTTTTTACTTTTTTAGTTTTTGATTTATATTTCGAGTTACAATTTTTTTATTATTTTTTAATGATGGGTTTTTGAAATAGGTTGAGATTTCAGAAATTCCTCATTAAAAATTCAAAAAAAAAATAACCATAACTCGAAATATAATAAAAAATTTAAAAAGTAAGAAAACTAAAAAGTTTCCTCCGTTTCGTTACATCAAAAAAATTTCAATAAATGTTAACCTGTTTTGACCTGTTTCAATCCTTTTTTTTTTAAGTTTGAAGTATTATATACATTTTATTACAATACATTCAACCCAATGAGTCACATTTGCCATCCCTCGACCCCTACATGTGGATGAACGCCTTGGGATGGAATCTGTAAGAGGGAGAGGAAAGATTCAGGGAAATGGCGAGGGCATCAGAGTGCGTTCATGTGGTAACCGGATATCCAAGTGCAAGAAAAGTGAAGTACAAGATTTATTCTTCTTTCAAGATTGTTTTAAAATTTGGATAGGTAGCTTATCATTTGAAGTTACATAAAGAATTGAGTGGGATTCGATGTGCTTTTCAAATATTCTTTGCTTTGTTTTTTGTTTTTTACTAAAAAAGAATTTCAGCTATCACTTCTTTATTCCCACGTGCTTGTATCTTTTATTTTATTAAAATGTTCCAGTATTTTATTGTGTGGTTTTATTACTAAGCTATTATACCATTACCAATAAAAGATGTTTTTGTAGGTGCATTTGGATGTCTACATGGCACTTGGACCCACAAAAAAACCATCTTTCTCCTCCTTTTTATCTTCTCTCTCATTCATCTCTCTCACAAACACATTCTTCATACATTCTTCATCAAGAATTTCCATACACATTCTCTCCTCCACAACACTATTTTTTTCTCAAAACACCGCAAAACTCTTCTATTGTGGATACTCTTATGCTTATTAAATAAGAAAATATTAAGTAAATAAAAAAATGAGTGAGCAATATGCCAATAAATGCAATTAATTAAAACCACTACACTTAATTTAAAAAGGGTTTTAGTTTCATTCTTGCCTACATTGGGCCTACTTAGTATTTTAACTAAACAATTAGTTAAAACTTAAAACCATTGCATATAGCCTAAAGCATTTAGTTGACAAAACGGACTATGTGTCAATAGACGATATTATTGTCAATAATAAATCAAGCTTTGTATTACAACAGCCTACGTTAAATTGTAGACCTACAATGTTTCCACGTTATATAACTTAGTTTCCAGAAATTGGATTGGAAATAAGGGTGTTATATCAAACCACTCTTCACTTGTCACACTCCAACCTAAGATGGAAACGCCGGGGTGTAATCCGATTGCTCACAGCTCGAAGATACTATCATAAATATAAATGACAATATATAATTAATTATTTTATTCAAATAATACACACAATATCCAAATATAACAAAACAATTCAAATATTCGAATATGAGCTCAAATAACGGTTATCTTGATTATATCCTAAGGTCTTGTTTACGTGTCCAAACTTCAATCTTCAATACAAGCAACCTGCATATGCGTAGAAAATTGTAACACCCCGACCGATGGCGGATTATACATCGGGGCGCCACGTATTGTTTCATTACTCGCGACACTATTTGGGTGTCAATATTTAATAAATACATTTCCTTGCGCACGCGCAGAACATGACATAAAGTAACATAAATCATATCATAACTCAAAATATTCAAATAACATAAACTTGTCTTGTTACATTTTAAACTAGGTCCAAAAGAAAAGAAAACATCCTATGTGTCCTCAAGCTTCCAGAAACAGCTACAGCAAACCTGAACATGTGTTAAAATAAAACGTCAACACTCGCGTGTCGGTGAGAAATCAAGTTTAATAGATATAAATAGATAACAATATCTGCGCGCATCATGTGTATAACTGGTGTTCAACAAGGGTGTAATCAGATTGTGATCAAGCCTTAGATCATAGCTCATAGTTCAATCCGTGCTCCCAATTGAGCACAAAAACAAGAAAACTGTGCAGGTGTAAACAAAAGAGAAATCATAAACGATAGTTCTCCCGTGTTCATCTAATGGATCCATGAAAACTGCGGAATAGGCCGACAAGACGGTTAATGATCCACACATACAAATAAACAGCCAAGTCTACGTCCATAACACATGGGGTTTTGCGCGACAAAAGTTTATAAACAAGTTTAAGACTCAAGTTTGTACGAACACATGAACATCCCAAAACATTAAAAATAAAAAGGGATTAGGTACGAGATTACTCACATGAAAAAGGTGTGTTGAAAGATAATGCAAGAACCAACTTTTAAACAAGCACAAGTTAACCTATAAATAAGAGGTTATTGGTTTAACGATTGGTTTTATGTCTTGAATATATGCAAGTTACTTAAACAAAATTTATATAATATATATATTTACCGAGATCTGGGCAGAACATAAGAGAAGACGGAGGCAAGAGAGTGGAGGCGGCTGAGGAATTAGGGCAGAGAGCAAAGGGAGAGAGATATGGGGAGTGATTAAGTGTAGTGTGTGTAGTGTTAATAAACAAGAAATTAGCTATATTTATAGGCAAACCCTAGGGAACACAATCCCTAGAAAAGAGGAAAAGATATTATCAAATCAAGCAAAAGATATTAAAAAGCATAAGAATCCAAAAGCAAAAGATATCAAAGATACGCCGGCAGCTGCAGGGGATGGGGAAAAGCTGACAGGTTACAGGTCAAAGCATGGGAGGTGTCAGATAAAACACTGTTCAAGGCATGCAAAAGGAGATTTCAAAAGATTATGTCAGTCACTTTATCTGTCAACCAATAGGATTGGTGCGCATGCTGCGCCGAAAGTGGCTTTTCGGACAGATGTCGGAACTGACCTAAAGTGCTCATACAAAAGATAAGATATTTCAAAGGCATACAGGCTGACCTAAACTGAATAAAAGACTTAAGGTCTGGCGCGAGAAGACACGAGCGCACGCGCGAGGGCGAAGGCAGACAGAAAACAATCCACAGCGCGCCGCGGGAAGAACTATTATCCTTAGCGCGCCGCGAGAAGAACTACAATTCTTAGCGCGCTGCGAGAACAGTTCGCCTCGCGAATCGCAGGAACAACTGGTCTTCACGCAGGCTTCCTTGTAAGGAGTATGGCGCGTGGAGCTGCGCAGACAACCTTAGGCGGGAAGAACCAAAGGACAAGCAAAGAGTTAAGAGAAAAAGGGGTTCAAGGCTTAAGGGTTAAGCAAAGGGGCGGGACGGCGACAAGAGAGACAAAAGGGCGGGACGGCGACAAGAGGGAGGAAGAGGCGGGACGGCGACAAGAGGGAGGAAGAGGCGGGACGGCGACAAGAGGGAGAAAGAGGCGGAAAGGAATTATTATTATTATCATTATTATTAGTAATATAAATATATATACATAATAAATTTATTTAATGTTAAATTTACAAAGATTAATAATCAAATCATAAAGAGAATCGGATTCGAAAACGGGTACCTGGGTCGGGTCGGATTGGGCAGTTGTAACAAAAATGGAGTTTGTCAACAACACATGTTGAGTGAGATGATCACCAATTTTGACACAACAAATAATAATATATATAAATAGATAATTGATAAATGATAAGTGACAAATGCACAAACCAACCATGTGATAATAATCAATCAGATCATAACAAAACATGTATATAACCAAATCGCGCTAGTGTGCCAATTGCCAGGCGAATCGGGCATTGATTACAATGACTAAAATTGTAGGTTTACCTTTGCCAAGCGAATCAGGCTCCGGTTACTAAGACGGTCGTATGATCATACTAATGAGAATCTCCAAATGTTGTCAAGTAAACAATTAAACATGTAGCAATTAACAAATAACATTCAACTGATATTCACACAATGATTATGTTTGCGATTTTGTTTGTATATATATAGGATAGAAAATATGAGTAAGTATGTATATGTTCCCAAAACGTTTGAAAAGAGTGTATAAAAAGGGGAATGATCAAACTCAGCTTAGATCAATGATAAGTGATTAGTAAATGCGATTAAACGAGCTATGGAATAAGCGAGTCGTCCACTACAGGTCAAATGTTATAAATGATCAGAATATGAATCTGTGAGATTTGATAATACAAATAAAAAAGAACCCATGGCTGCTAGAATTAATCCAAACGGACGTTTAGAACTTTAGATATGTTATATTTAAGATTTAAGCGAGCTGGTACTGACCAGAATCCGAACAGTGATTCGGAGGTCGGGTTTTGGTTAGTAGCCTTAAAATTTCATTAAGAGAATAAAAGTCTTCTGGACCGAATTTTGAATCCGACCAGAAGTATGAGAAAACGTTAAGTCAAACTTGTTGACTATTATGCCCTTAAACGGGTTTGAGTCCAATTGACCACAGAGACTCCCTCAATCAGCAAAATTGATTGAGGACTTTTGTTCTACAGATAAAAATCTACAATATTGAAGAAGACAAGTTACCCAAACGATGAATGGAACAAGAGATAATCGAGGTCAAAGGGTCTTAAAGCTTGAAAGTCAACGAAGGCTTGAAGAACTTGGAGAAATTGAAGAAACCGACAATGGGGAAAGGGAAATTTGGTGGATTTTAGATATGGTGGCTGGTATTGAAGTAATAATCTAGGGTTTTATGATATGTCTTGTTTAAATATTAATGATTAAGGCTTGTTTACTAGGAAATAACTATTTTAGGAAACCGAATAATCAATTAATGACAAATCGGGTATAATAACTTAAATATTTCGGTTTGGACAGAAATAAAACGAAATTAGAATGTTTATAACATTAGTTTACATGTCTTGGAGTTTAAGTTTCATTAATTTAATCGAAAATAGGAAAGAATTGGCAAAACTAGTCTCTGTAGTTCCCGAAAATGCGATTTTTAGCCGTTTTAAGCGATTTTAAAAGTTTATAAGAGCTATTTGGCATAATTGAAAGTTATGAAATTATAAAATAAGTTAAACCAAGTTAAATACAAGTTTTAATCAGTTCAAAAGATCCAAATTAAATTCTCGAATCGGTTTAAACAAATACGAAAAATCCGAGATGTTACATCACGTATACTAAACACAATTATACAAATAACTTTTATGTTTGTATGTGATTGTATCTATCTACGATGCCGCCAACCAATATTTTGGGTGTTTTTGCTTGACTTGTATGAGTAAAAGTTATTTAGTATATTCGCTGTTGAGATATTTTCCAAATTTCCGATGACACTTTCTTTGTCCTCTTGTATATTTATTTATTGTAAGTTTAATTAAATTTATATAGAAAATCTTCTTGAAAGACAATTAATAACTTTGTGTAATAAAAGCACCAACCACGCAAGGTTTGTGGGTGTTTGTCTGTCCAATGTGGATGCTTGCACATGAACCCAAACCGGACAATACCATTGTGAGACAAGTTTGCCAAAAAGAAGTTTGTTGTTGTAAACGTGTGGACGGACGGGGATGGGGCCCCAGTATTCTCTCAGTCTCTCCCCACCCCTTTATCTCTCTCTCTCTTTCTCACACACATATATATATATATATACATATATATTATTTTTTTATCTTTTAATGACGTTGATGAAGATTTTGTATTGTGGAAAATTGAAAGTTTTTAAGAACAAGTTTGAAATTTAATATGACGTTATTACGACTGTTTGTGAATGACTTAGGTTATTCATACACCAATGAGGTTATTCAAATACCAGGAAGGCCTATAAGAGTCGTATAGGGCCTATACGACTCGTATAGGTGTAGTGTCAAGTCATTTTCGGTCAGAAGTGTCAGTTTTCATTTATTTGTATCGTATAGCCCCTATACGGCTCGTATAGGGTCTATACGACTCGTATAGTTTTTTTTTATTACAAAATGTTAAAAATAACATCCGAGCAGTTTACAAAATAGAAACACGTAATTTAAAAGTAAATATTTTGCTATGTACATAAAAACATACGAACAACATGAGCGTTTTTGGGTAACGACATTTTTTATGTGGTCATGCAATCCATTTTGGTTGACGCCCATGTGAGTCATCTAAGCTTTTGAAACAATTGCCATAAAAATAATTATGTTTGTTAATGTAGATGTTTTGATTCATATTAGCTCGTCTTTTGAAATATAACCTTTATAAAATTATAGTAGTTCAATGCCTTATAGTTACGCGACGAATGAAATAGAAGTACAGCTGACATGCTATCTATATGAGTTGTATAGACCTTATACGGCTCATATAGGGTCTATACGAGCAAGAATATCTATACGACTCGTATAAGGTCTATATGGCTCGTACAGACTGCAAAAAGCTGTCACACTGTCACCTCCATACGCATGTTAATAAGTTAGACCTATACGACTCGTATAGACCCTATACGAGCCGTATAGTCTTATTCACTCACCATAAGGATGGTGTTTGTATATAAGAACCCTTTGTGAATTTATGCTAGTGATGTAAATATATACATTCAAACTTCTTTACAAAATATATTGTAATAGTTTGTTAAGAGTATATAATGTAAGATTATTGGCTGTTGAACAAGTCTTCAGGGTGATATATTGACACGTAATCATAAAATATTTTGACTAACTTTTTTCAAATAATTAAAACTATGAATTTGTCTTTATGCAATTATTCGTAGTGCCTTTCGAGAATGATGTCACAAAATTTTGTTTTGTCTTTGTCATAGTAAAGGCTTTCATAGGTTATCTTACAAAATCTATTTTTTATATATATAACTAGATTTTATCCCTCCATATTATAATGGGTTGTTTTACATTATTCGTTTTTAATTTTTATATATATATATATATTTGGATTTTAATTTTATTTATTGTAAAAAAGTTAATAATTAATATACTTGAGGTTTGATGATAAAATGGTTTCATAAATAAATGATATGTTATAATCCGGTTTAAAAGCTATCTGGCTTTGGTGATACCCATTACCCGTTTATTTTCTTTATTATAAAATTGTTTCTTAATTATAAATAATTTCTTTTTTTAAATAAAATAGGATATTAATTTTTAGTATATCCCTGTTTTATATAATTTTCATATCAAATATTTGGTGAGATTATTTTTTAATATAATGAGATGTTATAACCCGTTTAAGAGCTATCTGGGTTTGGTGAGACCTTTACCCGTGAATTCGGGTCAAATGCGTGAGAAGCCTTCATTTACAAATAAAGTAATATGATGGCTTGAGAGAATGGTTGTTTTACATTTTTTTGTTTTTTAATATTTATTTTTTGGATTTTAATTTTCTTTATTGTAAGAAAGTTAATAATATACTTAGGGTTTGATGATAAAAGGGTTTCATAAATAAATCATATGTTATAACTCGTTTAAAAGCTATCTGGATTTGGTGACCCGTGACCCGCTTATGTTTTTTACTATAAAATTGTTTATTAATTATAAATAACAGTGTTTTAAAAACCGGTACGTACCGGCCGGTTGAACCGGTTATACCGGATTTTCGTAAGATTACCGGTATTTAGAGTCCGGTATTTTTGGACGGTTTGGTAGAACATCGTATCACCGGTTTTTTTGAAAATACCGGTTTAAACCGGCAAACCGGTTTTAAATCCAAAAGATTTTTGATATTTTTTGCGGCCCATATTTTTAAAAATGACTTTTAACATAGCGGATAAAGGTGAAACGAGTAAACACAATAAACGACGATTAGTTATTCAACCAATTTTGTATCATGCAAATCCATGTTTGTTTATTTACATCTTTTGTAATCGGCTAATTTTGTATACAAAGTATATAAACTTTCTATCAAACTTGACCATTGTTCATGTGCAATATTTTGTTCAAGTGTCATGTTTATTAATGTTTTTTTTGGTTATTTTTTGAGTTGAAAATGCATTTATATGGAATTACAAGGTAAATTATTTAACCTGGTTGAACCTCCCGGTACATTCCGGTTTAACCGGTTGTATCATTTTTAAACCAAATCCGGTACGGGTAAAATACCGGTTTTTAAAACATTGATAAATAATATCTTTTTCTTTTTAAATTGGATATTAAATTTTAGTAGGATTTTCATATCAAATAATTGTTAAGATTAATTTTTAATTTAATGAGATGTTATAACCCGTTTAAGAGCTATCTGGTTTTGATAAGACCCATACCCATAAATTTGGGTTACATCAATGAAAGACCTCCATTTAAAAATCAAGAAATCTGGTGGCTTCCATAAAAGGTGGGAACGACCACATCGCGACACGTAGGATTTTTGGGTTTTCGTTTATATATATTATTATAGATTTAGTTTTTTATAATGCAAAAAGGTCCGAACACCCGGGATCATCTTAAAAAATGAATCATCATTTTGTCTGAATGACAGAACATGATGATCGACCTACCCACCTAGAATAAAACACACAACTAGAAAACCATGACTTAACACGAAACAAATTGTTCCATGCGACACTCAAACTCACAACCTCCAATAAAGAAATTCATGGGCTATCGCTGGATAAATCGGTTAAATTACCAATAATAATAAGAGGTAAAATGCATGAAAAATGTAATCGACAATTTCACTTTGTGCGACAGGTTGTTGGGCTTGTGTGTGACATTCGTCTTTTTTATTTTCCGTTTAATAAATGTATTTGTTTTATTACCCGTCTTGTAACCGGATCTTATTTATTACGTCAAAGTATTATTATGTCACACGATTTTGTCTTTATTATGTTTTACGCGTTAACATTTTCATATATCGTTCGAATATCAATTATATAACTTCAGTTTAATCAGTTACTGGACCCAACCCAAACAACAAGGACTATATTGTAAAATAACCAAAATCTTTTTCCCCCCTTTCTTCCTCTTCCCGTCGATCTCGCACCCCCCCCCCATGATCAGTTTTACTTCGATTAAGCCGGATATCAAGCTAATTAAACTACTTTGTAACCTACGCGAATCATAATCAACATTAAGAACAAGAAACGGCTCGTTAATTAAGTTATAATCAACCAAAAATCGCGACTATGGCTGCGGATCAGTTTTGATCTCATTAGCCTATAAATACGAGACCAAAATTCAATTAACAAACACCACATCATCGTCTCACTATCACGAAACTAGATCCCATCCTAATTGCTTTGTTGAATCAGTTCTTGTACTAGTTTGATCTCACCTTTGAGCCGAGCCTTAGGTCCTCGTTCTTGATCCATCCTTAATCCTTCCAGGTAATTGTAATATGCATATGGGTCGCGATTCCATTCTCTACAAAACCCCTCTGTCAATTTTGATTGACAGAGAGTGTAAGATCCAATTGAAATTTCTAGGGTTTATATGATTTGGGGGCTTGTTTGCATATCTGGTTATATGTATTTGTTTCTGTTTGTATTAACAAGTCAGACACTGGCACAGATGGCCAGTGCATACCACCTTAAACACGAGACCCGACCAGGGGCGCAGGTTCGACCCTCCCCTGGTCCGGTTTTTGTTTTATTTTTTTTATTATAATTATTTGGTTTTAATTAATATAAAAACTATATGTAGATTTAAAACTATATTGTTATACTCGTTTAAGCAAATCGAACCCCGATAAATTTCAAAAATAAAATTTCAAATTCATATATGTAAATATATAAACATGTATAATCTTTTATATCTATATATATTTATTTTTACCTAAACAATAACAAAGATGATGATAATAATAATAATAATAAATGTGTTTCTTATCCTTTTAAATGGAACTTCGTTAAACTAGCACCTAAAACGTCTTCATAGATAAGACGGTATTTATATTGTAAATGTTTTTCTTTAATAAACAAATATAACCCTTCGTTAAAATTAATAGAAATTGATGACACCTTTATCAAAAATCTATAAAACATAACTAATACGTTAACGACCCCAAATCCGTTGCAAACCCATCTCTATGTGTCTTGTTCATTTAGTTCGTTAAGTAATTATTTCTTTTACGCTTAAATAATTAGGACAAATTGTCGGGAATTATCGTGGGACCAACTAGCTTGCTCTAACCTTTACCGTCTTCTCGTACCTTATTCCTTATTCCAAGTGAGTTCTTCATAACCCCATTTTAACGTTTTACAATATTTTGGGGGTAGCACGTTACAAGTTTTTCCTTCGTTAGTTATGTGATTGTTTACAAACCGATTCACCTACATCGTACATGTTAATATTATTCGTGCATATTGTTTATGATTATACGTGAACTTGCTTGCAATGTGTTTATTGTTTTTATAGTGGAAGTTACGCAAACGCATACACATAGTGGGAGGGTCTGACGGGACGTACCCGCGCCGTCTAACGTTACGACCTCGGTTGTTTACGTAAGGTGGTTCTCATTTCCCCGACTTCAACGGCTTTGGCTAAATGAACGGGAGGACGACATTACTTGCTTTCATTTACTTTACGCTTGAATAATTATTGCATTACGATTGTTGAGTCGCGAGTTTCCTATATATATGTATACACAAAAACTTATGAAAACTCACCAACTTAATTGTTGACAAAATATATTATTTTCAACGTGTTTCAGGTTGAACCGATGGTGTGCTAAGGACGAAGTTCATTAGTTTGCCTTAGGATAATTGAAATAAAGAACTTGTTTACTTTTCGATGAAGTGTTATATATTGTTTTTATTTATGAACAATATGTGTACTTTTGATGATATGAAATGCATTAAATATAATTATTGTCGCTTTAATAGCGTTACGAGCTTTGAATGATCTGTACGTTACACCCGGGCGTATTCCGCTTAAAGCCGGGGTGTTACATTGTGTGAACTGAACTTTACAAGATGAGCTGATTTCTCGGTTTTGCAATTTGTCTGAAGTAAAAAAAGTTTATTTAAGAAATCCCATAACTTCTCAAATCTCGATTTATAAATAAAAAACAAGTGAAAGGGGGAATAGGGGATAATGAATACGGTGTAGTCAAAAGTCTAAGTTTAAATATGAAACCCTTTTCGTTTCTATAATAAAAAGGATTCACATCTAAGTTTAGGTGTATTAACAATAACAATTGCAAATGCGTTATTACAAAGAGATTAATTAACAATGTTTTTAAGTAAAAGGTGGCAGCAAGTTTTGTCTTTTGAATAGGGATGAGATCGGTATGGTATCCGCACTCATACCCGTACTGAAAATCAGTAAATCTGGATATCCCTACTGCATTTTATGGTACGGGTACTTTAGGTACAACACTCGCTTTGGTACCACTTTGTTCTTTATAAAATAAAATATTTGCTAAACTTGGTAGCGACAATCAATTATCTATAACATAAAAACCATAATACCACAACCAAAACATAATACCAAAATAAATATGAAAATCAACCATAATGTAAAATTCATTCATAATCAAGTAATGAATGCCAAAACATACGATCGACTGAAATTAGGGATGGGATTTTTCTATCTATCGATTGGGAGATTGGAAGATACAAGGCAAGTAGGTTTTGAAAAGTCCGCTTGAAACCTTGAACCTTGAACCGTCAGTTGATAAAAAGCACGGGTATTTAAGTTGTAAGTGCTTGGAAACTCAATAAAAGCCCCTACATATTCTAAACGTGTACCGAGTACCTGTAATACCCGTACCTGCACCTAAAGTACTGCATCTAAAATCAGTAAATATGAATACCCATACAGAATAGACGGGTATGAATACATATACTGGTACCGATACGAATACTAAACGAGTCCAGATACAAAAATACAAGTACGAGTATTCGTGAAAAATTCGCACCCCTAGTTTTGAATGTAGATTGTAGACTTTCTTAATTCAACATATATCATTAATATATGACCTCCTTTTTACGCCCAATTGTTGACTTCCACATAAATATGATTAGTACGCTTTCAAGTGCTAACTCCTAAAAACACAACATCAATTACAAATTAATAAAATTCATGCCATTTTCTATATTTATAAATATATTTTATTTTTTATAATATAATACGTAGGTTCGTAGAATGCTATATGAGCTTTGAATTTATGGAAGTCTTCCATTTGTTTTTTCGTATATGATTTGGAGAATTTTATGACTTTTGAATTTTATGATTTTTGTGAAATCAACGATTATTAAATTTATGATTTTTAGAAAATGAAAATCAATGATCATTGAATCGAAATTATGTGTGTGTTACTGTGCATCTGCTGTGTGTAGGATGTTTTGTTGTAATGTAGGCATTTTTTATAGTTTGTCTAGGATGTTTTGGATAATCTATAAAATTAAATTGAAAATAAAATATAGACCAAAACGAATACATGAAAGCTTGATTTGGGGGTACCAGGCGAGGTCGAAATAATCGATAAAAGGTTCTCGAGATTGATAATAGTGAAATTAAAATGATGAAGAACTTGGAATATTGGAGTTGGAATAAAGTAAAAAACAATCAAATATAATAATTAGTGATTCATAACTTTCCACTAATTAGGATCCGCTTGGTTCATAGAATCCAAAGGAATTAGAATTGTAATATGAAAACTTTCCATTAAATATCGTGTTTAATTGGTCTTCAATAGAACTCAAGTTGGAGAAAACATCCATCAAAATCCATCAACCATAGGATTCAAGTTAGAAAAAAAAAATCCATCAACAAACATATATCTTAGACTCTTAGGCCTAACGTGCAAACATCTATGAAATACGATGGAACTGAATTCAGTTTGTATCCCTAACTGTTGGAGCCGAACACTGAGTCTCGATAATGGATGGTCCAAAAAGATTGGGCGGATTTTAGGTCTTTCAGACAATGGAAATAAGCAGAACACCGCACGAAGTAAAGATAAAAACGACACTGGTAGTTTCGTTTTCATCTCAATTCTCAAAAAAAAAAAAATGTTACCTCCTTTTATTTCTTTCAATTTTAGGTTTAGATTAAGATTGGGAAGGAGATTTTACATTGACGAACAATGATTGATAAGAGTAATTTGATCTTTTAGACATTGCATTTCCTTTTAAAAAGTTAAAAGCAAACACTCTATAAATTTTGATTGGAATAAATTTCAATTCCTACAAATTCTAATTCCATTCAAGCATTCCAATTCCTTCGTAAACATTAGATAAACCAAATAGGCCCTTGGTATTATTAAAATAATCATAAAGTAATATAAAAAACAATGATTGATTAAAATCTCTTCTCGCACCAAGAAGTTCTTGTTCTTGAATAAACCTAACTCTCTCACTCCCTATCTCTTTACATATCTATGCTCGTGCGTATGCGCGTACACACACAACTATAAACTAGTTAAGTATTTAATAAAAAAAAAGTTGAGCCCAAAGTCCAAAGCCAACTTGAACTTAAGAAATCAAAGCTCAAAACGGTTAGAGAGTTGGAAACCCCTTAAGTTAAACGACCAACAAAGCTTGACCAACCAGGTACACTGATTGGCAGAAGACCACCCACATTCGCAATTGTAAAAAAACATTAATGACCCAACCCGTCACTAATTTCAGAAGAAACCCACCCGACTTGTAAAAATAGTTAGACTGAAAATTAATGAACAAATTGACTCATCAGGTGGGTCCACTTCCGTCCGGGCAAGTATTGTTTTTCAACTTATTTATACCATTATATAGTCTTTTCTTAATGTGAAACAAATTTTATTTAACATAAAATGTTTTAATCTTGATATCAAACTAATAAAAACTATATTAAAAGTTCTCGAAAGTTACTTTAACATGCTTTATAGAAAATCAAACCATTAAGTATTTAAGTCCAGTTCAAACTTTCAAAGTGCATGTAAATTTCTAAACCAACACTTTCACATTCACTTGACTTGTTGTTGTTTCACTAATAATAATAATAATAATAATAATAATAATAATGACATTGGATTCCACAACCCACCCATCATCCTTTTGGCCCTAAAAGACAAACCACTTTATTGGGCTCAGTATCCGTCCATCTCTTTTTGCTGACGTCACTCCCCACCATTTTCCCTCCATTCCTTCTGTCCTCTCTGCCCTAATTCCCAATCATCACTTCGCTTCAATTCCATCACCGTCACCGATGGATCCTCACGTCCATCAACCGCAACTAACGGCGATTCTCGGCGCCGATCCAGCGCCATTTGAGTCGTTAATCTCGCATTTAATGACGTCATCGAACGAGCAACGTTCGCAAGCGGAATTAATATTCAATTTGTGCAAGCAAACGGATCCTAACACGCTGGTACTCAAACTCGCTCAATTGCTGCAGTTATCGCCGAACGTGGAGGCACGTGCCATGTCAGCAATTCTGTTACGGAAGCAGTTGACTCTGGATGACTCGCTTGTTTGGAACTCGTTAACTCAGTCCACTCAGTCGACGGTTAAATCGGTTTTGATTATTTGTCTCCAGAATGAGGAGGCGAAAACTGTAATTAAGAAGTTATGTGATACGGTTTCCGAATTGGCTTCGAGTTTATTGTTTGTAGAGAACAGTTGGCCTGAGCTTTTATCGTTTGTGTTTAAATGTGTTTCGTGTGATAGGTCTAAGCTTCAGGAAACCGCATTTTTAATATTAGCTCAGTTAGCGGAAAACGTAGGGGATGTGTTAGTTCCGTATATTAAGGATCTGCACGCCGTGTTTTTGCAGTGTTTGAATACGTCGGGGAGCTCGGATGTGCAAATTGCGGCGTTGTGTGCGGTTGTGAATTTTATCCAGTGCTTGTCGAGTGGGGACCGGGACCGGTTTCAGGATCTGCTTCCAGCGATGATGCGGACGTTAACGGAGTCGTTGAATGGCGGACAGGAGGCGACGGCGCAGGAGGCGTTGGAGTTGTTGATTGAGTTGGCGGGGACGGAACCGAGGTTTTTGAGGAGGCAGATTGGGGAGGTGGTGGGGGCGATGTTGCAGGTTGCGGAGGCGGAGAGTTTGGAGGAGGGGACGAGGCATTTGGCGATTGAGTTTGTGATCACGCTTGCGGAGGCGAGGGAACGGGCGCCGGGGATGATGAGGCAGTTGCCGCAGTTTGTTAGTAGGTTGTTTGCGATTTTGATGGGGATGTTGTTGGATATTGAGGATGAACCTGCTTGGCATACTGTGGAGAGTGAGGATGAGGATGTTGGGGAGTCGAGTAATTATAGTTTTGGGCAGGAGTGTTTGGATAGATTGGCGATTGCTTTGGGTGGGAACACGATTGTTCCTGTTGCGTCTGAGCTGTTGCCTGCGTATTTGGCTGCACCGGAGTGGGAGAAACATAATGCTGCTCTCGTTGCTCTTGCACAAATCGCTGAAGGATGCTCGAAGGTAGCCCAATGTTACTTGATAGTTATTATCTAAATGATGCAGCGTTTGTAGGTGAATTCATTTGAAAACATTATGAAACCTTATCATACTGAAAGATCTATTAGACAATCTCATCGATGTGAATGTTAGGACTTGAGAAAGTTTTACTAGCACATGGTTTCTTTTGTTTGGGCTCTGTGTTTATCTGATAGCAAAATAATTACTATGGTTGTGACCTTGTCATTGGCTTCTGTAGGTGATGATAAAAAATTTGGAACGAGTGGTGACAATGGTTTTAAATTCTTTTCAAGATCCTCACCCGCGAGTGAGATGGGGAGCTATTAATGCCATTGGGCAGTTGTCTACGGATTTGGGTCCGGATTTGCAAGTTCAGTTCCACCAGCGTGTGCTGCCAGCACTAGCTTCAGCAATGGATGATTTCCAGAATCCCCGAGTTCAGGTTAGTAGTGAAGTTTAGGGGTTCATGCTAGTGATCATTGATGAATTCTGACTACTTGTTTTTGCAGGCACATGCTGCTTCAGCTGTGTTAAATTTCAGTGAGAATTGCACACCTGATATTTTGACACCTTACCTAGATGGAATAGTGAGCAAACTGCTTGTACTGCTACAGGTAAAACTTCTAAAGGACAAGAACAATACATATAAACAGAATAATGTTACTTATCATTTATCTTTTATTCATGAGACATTTGATCACTTGTACAACTTGTTCATGATTGTTTCTTTTTTCTTATGCAGAATGGTAAACAAATGGTACAAGAAGGGGCCTTGACTGCTTTAGCATCAGTTGCTGATTCATCGCAGGTAAGTCAACACAATCATTATCAAACACAACAGTTAGTTGTATACTTCAAATGCTTAGTTTGGATGTTTGGTTCATTTATAGGAATACTTTCAGAAGTACTATGATGCAGTTATGCCATACTTGACAGCTATATTAGTGAATGCAAATGACAAAGCTAATCGTATGCTTCGTGCCAAAGCCATGGAATGCATTAGTCTTGTTGGAATGGCGGTTGGAAAGGAAAAATTCAGAAATGATGCCAAGCAGGTAACTTTTGTTTAATTTTCAACAAAAAGCTAGTAATTTCTAAGTTTTTAATAATTTTTCAAATGGTTGCTGATTGTTTGTTTAGGTGATGGAAGTTCTTATGTCTTTGCAAGGATCTCAAATGGCAACTGATGATCCTACCACAAGTTATATGCTTCAAGTAAGTTTTATTCTAATAGAAAACATATCAGATATCTAATGTGTGTTACCTTCCTTAACTGTGTGTGTGCGTGTGTGGTGTTGTAGGCATGGGCCAGATTATGCAAGTGTTTGGGGCAGGATTTTCTTCCTTACATGAGTGTAGTTATGCCTCCTTTGCTTCAGTCTGCCCAACTTAAACCTGATGTGGTTATCACATCTGCTAATTCAGATAATGAAATTGATTCTGATGATGAAAGGTATCATTTGTATTTAGTTAAATGACTTTAAAAGTGGTTATGGACATATCTAATTTATATTATTTTTAATCTTACAGTATGGAGACCATCACACTTGGTGATAAAAGAATAGGGATAAAAACTAGTGTACTCGAGGAGAAAGCTACAGCTTGCAACATGTTGTGTTGTTATGCAGAGGAGTTGAAGGAGGGTCTCTATCCATGGATCGACCAGGTTCGTCTTCACGCATTATTTTTTTATTAACAGATATATTATTCTATTATTTATTAATATACACTTTTACCAGGTTGCCCCAATATTAGTGCCACTTCTCAAATTTTATTTTCATGAAGAAGTTAGAAAAGCAGCTGTTTCAGGTTTGGATGCCATTTTCTTTTGGCAAATTGAGTATTTGGGTAATTCGTATTTATTTATTTATTTATATCCTTTTTCAGCCATGCCTGAGCTTCTGCGCTCTGCAAAATTAGCTATAGAGAAAGGGCTTGCTCAGGGTCGTGATGGGTCTTATATAAAGCAACTGTCTGACTACATAGTTCCATCATTAGTGGAAGCTTTACATAAGGTTATAGTGCTATTATTCATAAACTAAGTTCAGTTAACCTGTTTTAGTATTTACTTATTTTTTTTTCCTGGTAAAGATAACTGCTTATCATATTGGTTGTAACTCTCCGATATATATGTTTCAGGAGCCTGATACCGAAATTTGTGCAAATATGTTAGATGCTTTGAATGAATGCCTACGTGTAAGCCAATTTTTGTGTTAAAACTGTTTCTTTTTTGGTATAAATGTGTTTTTTATTAAATCATTTTGACAATTTCTTTCAGATCTCTGCACCACTTCTAGATGAAAATCAGGTGAGAAGCATTGTGGATGAGTTAAAGCATGTGATCATTGCCAGTTCAAGCAGAAAAAAGGAACGCGCCGAAAGGACCAATGCCGAAGATTTTGATGCTGAAGAAGGGGAGATACTTAGAGAGGAAAATGAGCAAGAAGAAGAAGTCTTTGACCAAGTTTGACTACTTTCTTTTTAGCAAATATTTGATTTTTACCTGTTAGATCTAACTCTAAACATAACCATTGAAATTGCCACTTATAATTTGTAGCAACACATGGTTTTTGTAACTCATATAAACTCTGTTTTCTGACTCCATGTTCTTCGTTACAGGTTGGTGAAATCATGGGGACTTTAGTAAAAACATTTAAAGCCTCTTTCTTTGATGAGCTGTCATCTTATTTAATGCCTATGCTGGTAAGTATTTAACGTTTGTTATCCAGCTTGATGAACTCCATGTTAATCAATTCTATTTGTTTCTTTTTTATTTAAATATTTACGTGCTCTTTTACTTGATTGAAGGGAAAGGATAAATCATCTGAGGAGAGAAGAATTGCTATTTGCATATTTGACGATGTTGCCGAGCAGGGCCGTGAAGCAGCTTTAAAGTATTAACTACTCAGAATTTGCTTTATAGTGGCAAAATTGGTGGGTTGGGTTACATGTCAAATGGGTTTGGTTCAAAACGGGTTAAGTAATAACTCTTATAAATCATACTGTCTCAAAATGTCAAATATGATAACAAATATATTAATTTCAATACTAATTTACAAGTCTTGTGTACTGAAATACCCTTTGAACTACTTTCAACCTATTTTGACCCGTTTCTTTTCAAGTTTTTATTATAATTTAACCTGTTTGCCCGTTATTGCTTCATCATAACCGAATCGACCCAATGTAAATGTGTCAAAATTGCCTCAATTTATCTTTTAAGAATGCGTATAATTAATTCATTATTATTCAATGTAACCTATATTTTGCTATTATATCACAAACCAGGTATTATGATACTTATCTTCCATTCCTTCTTGAGGCATGCAATGATGAAAATCCAGATGTTCGACAGGTCAGCTTGACGGTCATCCCAAATTTCGCGTCTAGTTGCTTATTTATGAATTTACCCTTATTCTTTATGGTGTAATTTTCAGGCAGCTGTATATGGTCTTGGTGTGTGTGCAGAACATGGAGGTTCTGTTATAAAACCCCTTATTGGAGGTAAAGTAGATATCATAAAAGAAAAGTCAACTCTTTGCATTCTAGATTTTGACTATTTGACTTTTTGTTGACTTTTTCAGAGGTCCTTTCAAGGCTAAATTTTGTTATAAGGCATTCTAATGCTCTCCAACCCGATAATGTGATGGCATACGATAACGCTGTTTCTGCTTTAGGGAAAGTATGTCATTTTCATCGTGACAGTATTGATTCCACTCAGGTATTTTCGACATTTTTGTTCACTTCATTTTTATGTTAATTTATATTTAGTTTTGTTTTAAATAAGCAACTTTTGTTGTTTGGCAGGTTATTCCTTCATGGTTAAGCTGTTTACCATTAAAAGACGACCTTTTTGAGGCTAAAGCTGTTCATGACCTGCTTTGTTCTATGGTCGAAAGGTTTGGATTATTAATATAACAATAATATTGTTTTTATGATTATAATCAACTTATTTTAATTATATTTAACAGGTCAGCAACAGAACTCTTGGGCCCCAACAATCAGTATCTGCCTAAACTTGTTTCCATTTTTGCCGAGGTTAGTTCACTTGTTACATGTTGAACACTAAATAAACTTAGTGGAACTAAAACTTTATTAATCGGATAAATGTCATAAATAACCAACATAGTTTGTTTCGCATTGTAAAGTCCCTAAATTTGTTAAAAGTACACACATAGTCCCTAAATTTGTCAAAAATGCATGTACTTGTGATAAAAATTAAATAATGATTTGTTAACTCTTAAATAATTGAAATCTAATAACAATTTTGCACAAATTTTTTTTATAGTATCTTGTTAATTTTTTAACAGTTTAAGAGTTAATAAAGTCATTGTTTTTCTTCACAAGTACGTGCATTTTGGGGGGGGGGGGATGATTAGGGACTCTAATATGTCAAAATAGGGTTAAGAGACCTTTTTTTCACTGTATTTTTGACGAGTTTAGGGACTTCATGTATAAAAAGTTAGATTGGAGCAACTTTTTGTGTAAAATAAGAAATGATGTTGGTTTTTAATAGTATTAAAACTTATTATCGATTAATTTCTTATGAATTAGATTTTATGTGCCGGGAAGGACCTTGCCTCTGAGCAAACCATAAACCGCATAATCAATCTTTTGAGACAGCTTCAACAGACAGTACCACCTGCCACATTGGCTTCAACATGGTCAACCCTACAGCCCCAGCAACAACTTGCATTGCAATCCATTTTGTCATCATAACACCATCATCATGATCACATATATTTTTGCTATGACGCGCTATTTCCGTTCATTTTTGTGTGGCAACCATGAATGGGATGTTTGGTCGAGTGTGAAGTATGTTGCGAGTGTAATTTTTTTGGTTACTATTAGAGTTTGAAAAATTTGTAGGTTTGTGGATTGTGAATTTGTGAGTAGTATGTTGGCAAGTCAACTAGTAAAGTTTTGGTCGTCTTTCTTTACTTATTTTTATCATTTTTTTATTTTTAATTTTTTTTAACCAAAAACAAAGAAGTTTTGAGCATGAGTGAAGTACGAGGTAAATGCTAAATCATCCACCAAAAGTCCCCTGGTCATTAAAATTAAATGCATTCTACATGCTATATAGGTCGTAGCATTGGTTGCACTTTGACTTAATTTTTGAGCAATGTGGTCCAATCGATCCACCATTTTGATCATAAGCGTCACCACTGCTCACACTGCTCACTGGACTGACCTAATAAAAACCGAGTGGCTCGAGACTGAAAATCAGGAAAAAGTAAAACTGATGACCGGACCACCT